>NC_137117.1:5565262-5572762 GCF_949357685.1 Gobio gobio | reverse complement strand
ATTCATGCTTTTTTTAGAGGGAATATTCGAACGTCATTTTTGAGCAATTTTGACAGCCCTAGTGTGTGGTGTGTGTGAGTGTGAGAGTGAGTGTGTGTGTGAGAGTGTGAGAGTGAGTGTGTGTGTGTGCACCTGTGTCTCCCGCTGCAGCTGGTTGAGCAGGTGTGTGTGGTGTGTGTGGAGCTCCTCTCTCTGTTTGACCCAGCTCTCCTCTCGCCGGCTCAACTTCCCCTCCAGACACGAAACCTGACACACAAACAACCTGTCAGACTCCAGGACTGAACATCTACAGCACGTCTTTCCCACAAGCCCTCTCTCACCTTCTGATTGGCTGCGGAGAGCTCAGAGGTCAGCGTGTCCACGTGCTCCTGCACCAACGCACTAAGCTCCGCCCATGAGAAGCTACCCAGCATGCAGTGCGGCGGCGTCACCAGCACACACCCGGCGAGCAGGCGCTGATAGAGCGTGTGCAGGAACGCCAGCTTCTCCTGAAACACAATAAATATCAAATTTAGTCATTTTTAATAGTTTTTCTTTGTTCGGTTACGAGATTTCAATGCCGGTCGGTTTTGTTCAGTTACGAGATTTCAATGACGGTCAGTTTTGTTCAGTTACGAGATTTCAATGACGGTCAGTTTTGTTCAGTTACGAGATTTCAATGACGGTCGGTTACGAGATTTCGATGACGGTCGGTTTTGTTCGGTTACGAGATTTCAATGACGGTCGGTTTTGTTCGGTTACGAGATTTCAATGACGGTCGGTTTTGTTCAGTTACAAGATTTCAATGACGGTCGGTTTTGTTCAGTTACGAGATTTCAATGACGGTCGGTTACGAGATTTCGATGACAGTCGGTTTTGTTCGGTTACGAGATTTCAATGCCGGTCGGTTTTGTTCAGTTACGAGATTTCAATAACGGTCGGTTTTGTTCATTTACGAGATTTCAATGACGGTCGGTTACGAGATTTCGATGACAGTCGGTTTTGTTCGGTTACGAGATTTCAATGCCGGTCGGTTTTGTTCGGTTATGAGATTTCAATGACGGTCGGTTTTGTTCGGTTACGAGATTTCAATGACGGTTGGTTTTGTTCGGTTACGAGATTTCAATGACGGTTGGTTTTGTTCGGTTACAAGATTTCAATGGCAGTTGGTTTTGTTCGGTTACGAGATTTCAATAAAGGTCGGTTTTGTTCAGGTACGAGATTTCAATGACGGTCGGTTTTGTTCGGTTATGAGATTTCAATGACGGTCGGTTTTGTTCGGTTATGAGATTTCAATGATGGTCGGTTTTGTTCGGTTATGAGATTTCAATGACGGTCGGTTTTGTTCGGTAACAAGATTTCAATGACGGTTGGTTTTGTTCGGTTATGAGATTTCAATGACGGTTGGTTTTGTTCGGTTACGAGATTTCAATGGCAGTTGGTTTTGTTCGGTTACGAGATTTCAATAAAGGTCGGTTTTGTTCAGGTACGAGATTTCAATGACGGTCGGTTTTGTTCGGTTATGAGATTTCAATGATGGTCGGTTTTGTTCAGGTACGAGATTTCAATGACGGTCGGTTTTGTTCGGTTATGAGATTTCAATGATGGTAGGTTTTGTTCGGTTACTAGATTTCAATGACGGTCGGTTTTGTTCGGTTATGAGATTTCAATGACGGTCGGTTTTGTTCGGTTATGAGATTTCAATGACGGTCGGTTTTGTTCGGTTACGAGATTTCAATGACGGTCGGTTTTGTTCAGTTACGAGATTTCAATGACGGTCGGTTAAGAGATTTCGATGACAGTCGGTTTTGTTCGGTTACGAGATTTCAATGCCGGTCAGTTTTGTTCGGTTATGAGATTTCAATGATGGTCGGTTTTGTTCAGGTACAAGATTTCAATGACGGTCGGTTTTGTTCGGTTATGAGATTTCAATGATGGTAGGTTTTGTTCGGTTACTAGATTTCAATGACGGTCGGTTTTGTTCGGTTACGAGATTTCAATGACGGTCGGTTTTGTTCGGTTACGAGATTTCAATGACGGTCGGTTTTGTTCAGTTACGAGATTTCAATGACGGTCGGTTACGAGATTTCGATGACAGTCGGTTTTGTTCGGTTACGAGATTTCAATGCCGGTCGGTTTTGTTCGGTTATGAGATTTCAATGACGGTCGGTTTTGTTCGGTTACGAGATTTCAATGACGGTTGGTTTTGTTCGGTTACGAGATTTCAATGACGGTTGGTTTTGTTCGGTTACGAGATTTCAATGGCAGTTGGTTTTGTTCGGTTACGAGATTTCAATAAAGGTCGGTTTTGAGATTTCAATGACGGTCGGTTTTGTTCAGTTACGAGATTTCAATGACGGTCGGTTTTGTTCAGTTACGAGATTTCAATGACGGTCGGTTACGAGATTTCGATGACAGTCGGTTTTGTTCGGTTACGAGATTTCAATGACGGTTGGTTTTGTTCGGTTACGAGATTTCAATGGCAGTTGGTTTTGTTCGGTTACGAGATTTCAATAAAGGTCGGTTTTGTTCAGGTACGAGATTTCAATGACGGTCGGTTTTGTTCGGTTATGAGATTTCAATGATGGTCGTTTTTGTTCAGGTACGAGATTTCAATGACGGTCGGTTTTGTTCGGTTATGAGATTTCAATGATGGTAGGTTTTGTTTGGTTACTAGATTTCAATGACGGTCGGTTTTGTTCGGTTATGAGATTTCAATGACGGTCGGTTTTGTTCGGTGACGAGATTTCAATGACGGTCGGTTTTGTTCGGTTACGAGATTTCAATGACGGTCGGTTTTGTTCAGTTACGAGATTTCAATGACGGTCGGCTTTGTTTTCTTTATAGTTTTTATTCTTTTTTTAAACTTTATTTTAGTACATAAAGAAAATGAGAACTGACGCCTTGGCAACTAGCTGAAATAAAATAAGCATATTGATATCATAAGTTATATTATATAGATAAAAATATAACATTTATTTTATTTCAAGTAACGAAACTTGGTTTAGTACCTGGCAGTCTTTGTGATGCTGCTGTCGCAGTGTGTTCATCTGTGTTTGTGTGTGTGTGTGTTGCGTTTTCTCCTCCTGAAGCAGGTGTGTGAGTCTGCGCAGTTCAGCTGCAGCGTCTGCGACACACACACGCAGACGCTTCGCCTCTTCATTCACACACACACCGCGAGCCTCACACTCCTGCAGACAGACAGAAAGATGATTGTTCATCTAAAACTGCGTCGCTCTGATGCTTCATGCACATCTAGTTACAATATAAGCGTCCACACTAGTCCAGATCCTGAATCATCTCAGTTCATCGACAAAACGAGGACAAACACACACCTGGATGTTCCTCTGGAGATCAGAGATGGCTTCATCCTTCTGTCTGATCTCCTCATTCAACTTCTGCATCACTATCACAGACTCCTGTAACTACACACACACACACACACACACTAGTGAATTCAACAGATTACAATCTGATTAACTACATTAAGAACTGAAAAAAAAAATGTATTACAAGTTTTCTGGAATGTTGTGGTTAAAAATGCAAATTACACATTATCTAATTAAATATGCGCTCATTTGCATATATTTCCAGAACATAAATCTGAACATTGGATAAAGCTAGGCTCAAAATTCTTCTTTGATTTTGTTAACATATTACAGTTAAAGTATTTTACTGAAGGGATTTTGGATTTCTCTTTTTATCACTGCATAAATCAGAAAAAAAACGTCAACAGATGGACAAAAATAAACCATTTTAAGGAATAAAGTATAAACCAGTGTGAATGATATATGAACAAACCCCTCAGTACAAACCTTCAGAATATAGTCAGGAATAAAACTGTAAGTTTTGGTGTGTGTAAGTGCTGCTGAAGTGGAGAAGAAACTCTCTAAAGATATGTATCATAATCCAAATCTACAGACGCTAATACATAAAGTGCAATAAAATAAAGACTTAAATGTGTGTTTTGGATGTTTTCTTTCCACTAATCTGAAAGATGACATGTTAAGCAAAATAATACTAATGGAGCTCAAAATTTACCTAAAAGAATGGCTTTATCTGTAAAGTCTTGCCTTAAATCAGAAAATACTGTCAATAGACAGAAAAAAACAAGTTTTTTGTAATAAAATGCTATATAAACCAGTGTGAATGTTATATAAACAAACCCCTCAGTACAAACCTTCAGAATATAGTCAGGAATAAAACTGTAAGTTTTGGTGTGTGTAAGTGCTGCTGAAGTGGAGAACAATCTCTTTAAAGATATGCATCATAATCCAAATCTACAGACGCTAAAATATAAAGTGCAATAAAATAAAGACTTAAATGTGTGTTTTGGATCTTTTCTATCCACTAATCTGAAAAAAGACATGTTTTGGAAGCAAAATGGCTCATAATCTCAAAATTTACCAGTGCATAAAAACCCCCAAATGGCTTTAGGTCTGTAGTGTCTTGCCTTAAATCAGAAAATACGGTCAATAAACAGAAAAACTAAGGTTTTAGTAATAAAATGCTATATAAATCAGTGTGAATGATATATGAACAAACCCCTCAGTACAAACCTTCAGAATATAGTCAGGAATAAAACTGTAAGTTTTGGTGTGTGTAAGTGCTGCTGAAGTGGAGAACAATCTCTTTAAAGATATGCATCATAATCCAAATCTACAGACGCTAATACATAAAGTGCAATAAAATAAAGACTTAAATGTGTGTTTTGGATGTTTTCTTTCCACTAATCTGAAAGATGACATGTTAAGCAAAATAATACTAATGGAGCTCAAAATTTACCTATAAGAATGGCTTTATCTGTAAAGTCTTGCCTTAAATCAGAAAATACTGTCAATAGACAGAAAAAAACAAGTTTTTTGTAATAAAATGCTATATAAACCAGTGTGAATGTTATATAAACAAACCCCTCAGTACAAACCTTCAGAATATAGTCAGGAATAAAACTGTAAGTTTTGGTGTGTGTAAGTGCTGCTGAAGTGGAGAACAATCTCTTTAAAGATATGCATCATAATCCAAATCTACAGACGCTAAAATATAAAGTGCAATAAAATAAAGACTTAAATGTGTGTTTTGGATCTTTTCTATCCACTAATCTGAAAAAAGACATGTTTTGGAAGCAAAATGGCTCATAATCTCAAAATTTACCAGTGCATAAAAACCCCCAAATGGCTTTAGGTCTGTAGTGTCTTGCCTTAAATCAGAAAATACGGTCAATAAACAGAAAAACTAAGGTTTTAGTAATAAAATGCTATATAAATCAGTGTGAATGATATATGAACAAACCCCTCAGTACAAACCTTCAGAATATAGTCAGGAATAAAACTGTAAGTTTTGGTGTGTGTAAGTGCTGCTGAAGTGGAGAACAATCTCTTTAAAGATATGCATCATAATCCAAATCTACAGACGCTAATACATAAAGTGCAATAAAATAAAGACTTAAATGTGTGTTTTGGATGTTTTTCCCCCAATAATCTGAAAGATGACATGTTATGGAGGCAAAATAGCTAATAATCTCAAAATTGACCAGTGCATGATGTAAGTGTCTTGTACTTAAATCAGACAATACTGTCAATAGACAGAAAAAAAACAAGTTTTTTGTAATAAAATGCTATATAAACCAGTGTGAATGTTATATAAACAAACCCCTCAGTACAAACCTTCAGAATATAGTCAGGAATAAAACTGTAAGTTTTGGTGTGTGTAAGTGCTGCTGAAGTGGAGAACAATCTCTTTAAAGATATGCATCATAATCCAAATCTACAGACACTAATACATAAAGTGCAATAAAATAAAGACTTAAATGTGTGTTTTGGATCTTTTCTATCCACTAATCTGAAAAAAGACATGTTTTGGAAGCAAAATGGCTCATAATCTCAAAATTTACCAGTGCATAAAAACCCCCAAATGGCTTTAGGTCTGTAGTGTCTTGCCTTAAATCAGAAAATACGGTCAATAGCCAGAAAAACTAAGGTTTTAGTAATAAAATGCTATATAAATCAGTGTGAATGATATATGAACAAACCCCTCAGTACAAACCTTCAGAATATAGTCAGGAATAAAACTGTAAGTTTTGGTGTGTGTAAGTGCTGCTGAAGTGGAGAACAATCTCTTTAAAGATATGCATCGTAATCAAAATCTACAGACGCTAATACATAAAGTGCAATAAAATAAAGACAAAAAAAGAGTGTTTTGGATGTTTTCTCTCCACTAGTCTGAAACATCACTTTAAGATGATCCAATGCATCTTTCCATCAGAAAAGTTAAGTCAGAAACTGAAGGCAACGTGATGTAAAACTAAGGTTTTAGGAATAAAACGTGATGTATTTTCAGAGTTCTCTCAACTATTATCCTAATGGTCAAGTCGAATGTATTTGTATAGTATTTTTCACAATGTTTCAAAGCAGCTTTAAATAAAACACATCTTATACATCTATATTATATAATATATAAAATAACTCTACTTTGTCACTTTGAATGAGTTTGTTTGCTAAAAGCAAAATGGCTAATTTAGCCAATACATGTCAGAGCAACCACATATTTGTGTAGTTGCTCATTTAGTTACACACTAGTCTGATCTATTCTGGTGTCTGTGCATATAGTTTCACAAGTGATGTGAACTTTGCGCTAAATCTTTATCAAAATCCCTTCAGTGCTTCAAAGTGTGCAGCATTATTTGCATTAGCAAAAGACTTTAAAGCATATTTAGCATGTGTGTAGGTTGTACCTGTGTGTTGTAGTAGTGTAGCGTTCGGCGCAAGAGGTCCATTAGAGCAGATGCGTTGTGTTTACATCCTTCCCCTTCAAAACAAGCACACATTTACACAACACTCAGTCACAAACAGGACAATAACCGTGTTAATCAGTGTCGGAGAACGTGTGTTACAGTATTGTGTTACTACGCAATACAGAAGATCTTACAGAAGGTTATTGTGTTTTGTACCCTACCCTTACTCATTAAATAAAATTACTTGAGACCCCCAACGTTAATTTGGCAAAGTTCATCAATTATGAGATTAGAAAGTAAAGTTTGTTGAGACAAACTTTGATCTTGGCTTTGACAAAGCCGTATGAAAGTTTGCTAGTTTTATAAGGTTTACATTTTGTGAAGTGGAAAGAAAGAAAGAAAGAAAGAAAGAAAGAAAGAAAGAAAGAAAGAAAGAAAGAAAGAAAGAAAGAAAGAAAGAAAAGGGCCCGTATTCATAAAGAATCTTAATGCAAAGAGTAGCTCCTAGTGTCAAAATTCTAAGAAAATTCTTAGAAATGTGGGCGTTTACTCTTAGAAATTAACTAAAAAATCCTAGTAAAGAAAAAAGTCATTCAGAAAGCATCTTAACCCTTAAAAGAGGTCTTAAGGTCAAATTTGTTAGGAGCACGGATGAGGACTTTTAAGAGGCTAAAGAGTTTCTTTAGCAGCGGAGAAAATGGCAGAAAGACGAAGAGGGAGAAGAAATGTGATGCAGACAATGGATGACAGTGACTTAATAAGACTCTATAGATTAGATCGTGCATGGATCA
>NC_137117.1:5517762-5555262 GCF_949357685.1 Gobio gobio | reverse complement strand
CAAAAAGTCAAAATTATTACATAAAAAGTTGAAAATATTACTTAAAGTTTAAATAAATTAATCATAAATCCAAATTATGACATACTTAGTCAAAATGCGGACATTAAAAGTCATAATTATGGCATTAGAAGTTGAAATTATGAGATGCATTGAAAATTAACTTATGCCAATCAAATTTGGATTTAAAAGACATAATTATGGCTTAAAAAGTCAAAATTATTACTTAAAAAGTTGAAATTATTACTTACATTTAAAATTAAGACAAAAAGTTGAAATTATGCCAATCAAATTCGGACTTAAAAAGGTAATAATTATGGCACAAGAAGTCAAAATTATGACAAAAATTCTAAATTGCAACAAATAGTCAAAATTATTACTTAAAAGTCGATAGCAATTAATCAATCAAGTTGAAATTAAGACATAAATCCAAATGATGACATACTTAATTAAAATTCGGACATTAAAAGTCATAATTATGGCATTAAAAGTCGAAATTATGACAAAAAGTTGAAATTATGACAAAAAAGGGAAATTATGCCAATCAAATTTGGACTTAAAAAGACATAATTATGGCATAAAAAGTCAAAATTATGCCAAAATTTCTAAATTGCTACAAAAAGTCAAAATTATTACATAAAAAGTTGAAAATATTACTTAAAGTTTAAATAAATTAATCATAAATCCAAATTATGACATACTTAGTCAAAATGCGGACATTAAAAGTCATAATTATGGCATTAGAAGTTGAAATTATGAGATGCATTGAAAATTATGACATAAGTCAAAATTATTACTTAAATTTAAATTATGACAACATTTAAATGACAAATCCAATGCATGACATAAATCCAAATTAATTACATAATTAGTCAAAATTCAGACTTTAAAAGTCATAATTTCGGCATTAATAGGAAAAATTATTAAGTTACAGTCGAAATTATGACATAATTAAATTGAAATTATGAGATAAAAGAAATTTATGACATAAGAAGTCAAAATTATTACGTAAAAAGTCACGATTATGATATATTAAATTGAAATTATGAGATAAAAGGACATAATTATGACATAGAAAGTCATAATTTCGACTTTTCATGTCATAACCATAATTGACCGAAACATATCTTTGTCTTCCACACACACACACACACACACACACACACAAGCGTGTGAGATGGACCTGTGGATCTCCTGAGGGTTCTGCGCCCGTAGGGTGGAGGTTCTGCGCTTGACCCGACTGCCATGGCGAGGGTTAGAGGTCATGAGGTCAACAGGGTGTCCAACTTACACTTCTGAGATCTGAGGTCAAAACAAGAGTTTCATTACATACTACCACACACACATGGGTTCAAATGAGAACCTCCATGTTTCAGATGGGAATATATAGACACTCTCAATCATTTACACTACAGAGATGGAGAGAATGGGGAAAACAACAAAATATTACATATAATAACACAGAAAACCAGTTTAGAGTTACATTTACATCCCGCTCCAGGTGGCAGTTTGACCAAAACCATGTTTATATACAAATATATACGCAAAAATAACACAAGAATCAGATAATAAACAGTAAAATTATACGAAAACTCAATAAAAATCACATTTCTAACATCGATAAACGATCAATTCAAAACAACACGATTAAAACTAAACACCAACCCACCATTAATGCTAATTATGCTAGCGTGTCCGTTTTGTGGTGAAATAGCGCAGAGAAACGACATTAAAATGTAAACACTCCTCAGCGCCTGTTTGAATCTGACGCCATTTTTCCTCCCCCTCACCATGACAACTACGATAAACGAAAAACACCGCGAAATATTCTTCAAAACGCGTCTCGCTCGCTGTCTACTGTTAATACATACTTATATGTTTGTGTTGTGTTTAAACTATTAAATAAAGCGTTAGAATATTTTAAACATCTTTATTTTGCCGCTTCCTGCAGCGGGATATTAACTCTTTAACGACCGATGTTGACAAACAATGACGTGGTTTTGCTTTTCAATCCGCGAACATAATTTTAAATCAGTCCGGGGTTAAATATAACACAACTTGTGTAGTTATTAGTCTTAAAATTGTGAAGAAATCCATGTTATCAATTATATTAGGAATAATTCTAAACACAAACCTCCCCCCTCTCTCTGTGTGTAGTGGTACGTTCCTCATGCACGCGGGACGCGGACTAAACTATTCCACCGGTGCTGAGGGGAGACACACACACACATATACACTCTCTCTCTCGCAACTCTCCATGTCCTTTCATTCATCGCCTGATAATATTTTTAATTATTAGCGTATTTTACGTTTTGTTTTTAAATCAAGGTGTTTATAAAATAGTCTTTGAGTAAGTAGATATGCAGAAGGGAGTGAAGGTGAGTTCATATACAAACAATGGGCGTGTGTTAGCCGAGGCTAGCTAAACACGGCTATCATTTTATTTACTTCAGTGTCGGTAGCAATACAGTGATAATATTTTTGTTTTACAAAGGCAAAACCATGACCATAAGGCGAATTTAATGCATGTAGAAGTTGTCTGTGCTGGAGAAGTGTTTTGTTTATTGTGTTTGTGTGTTGGTGACACATGATGTGTGTTTGTGTGTATTAATTAACCCTTTGGTTTTCTCAGATGAAGATTAACGTTACATCTGATCAGAACACGGGGGATTTTAATCCAGGCGATATAGTGTTTGCTAAAATGAAGGGTTATCCTTTCTGGCCTGCCAGAGTGAGTGTCCAAAGCAGATATTAGGCATCATATGGACATGAGGACAGTGGAAATCTGACTCTGTGTGTGTGTGTGTGTGTGTGTGTGTGTGTGTGTGTGTGTGTGTGTGTGTGGTTTTATTTGTCACTCAGATTGGTGAAGGAAAAGCCCCGAGAAATAAGATCCCCATCTTCTTTTATGGAACACACTCCACGTAAGTGAACTCGAAACACACACACACATGCCAATCAAAACAAAACACACAGCCTTCATTAAACCAGAGAAATGCTACGTATAAACGCAAAGCGTGCAAATGTCGAATGTAAAATAATCGTTTATTTGAAGCGTTTATCATTTAGTATTAACCATCAGTTCGTTCTGAACATCTCTCCTATTCCAGAACATTTCTCTTCCCCAAGGACATCGCCCCCTACTGGCCGAACAAAGAGAAGTACGGCCGGGCCATCAAACGCGGCGGGTTCGAGGAGGGCATGTGGGAGATCGAGAACGACCCGGGTGTGGGCCTCAGAGGTCAAAAGGTCAGTGTTGTTCGCTGTTACGGTCGGAGAAATACGTTAAAGATTCTAAAATATTTAGATTATCTCGACGAAGATGCATTCTAAAAATCGTTCTAACGACATAGAGGAAAGCGGAATCCATCCTGCTAACATAGTTATCGTTATTGTCCACTGGTGTGGACACTAATATAGTTATCGTTGACTGATGTGGACACTAATATAGTTATCGTTATCGTCAGCTGGTGTGGACACTAATATAGTTATCGTTATTGTCCACTGGTGTGGACACTAGGGGTGCTCCGATCGATCGGCAACCGATCTCGATCAGTCGATAATCGCTTTGGGATGATTGATCGGCGGTCTCCAAAAAGGCCGATCTCATGAACCGATCGCAGCTGACGACACATAAAACCTGCGCCTGCCGTGAGAGCTCGGGCATGATATGCAGCGACACCGTCTCATTCTCTTTCCAGCGCGGGTAAAATAATTATAATGCTGAAGGTGAGGTACAATTCATATTTCTATGTTAAATAACTTGCGCAGTCATTTGAAAACGTTCTGTGGGACGTAAGTTCACAAACAGCGCGCGTGAATCACCGCGTGCGTGCGCGCGCTCTCTCTCTCCCTTTCAAAATGCTCAAATGGCTTCACATCAGCGCATCGCATCTGCACTGAAATCCAGCTGCTCAGTTGACACAGGATTTGCCACTTTGCACAATCGAGGCAGTGTCGCATCGTCACTAAAGTTTATCATTTGCATTTATTTTTAAGTCTTGCCAGTGTTCATACCGCACTCGCGCGCACGGTCTGGAGAGACACACACACACACACACACAGGCCATCTCACAAAAAGCTTGCGAGTACAAATTGCGCTGAAATGGTCAGATACACACAAATGTATGCACTAAATGACCGTCTTGACGAGTGTGCACGTAAACCCCGTCGTGACTCGCGAGTGAACGTTTGTGCAACTGTAACCGTATCCGTGTTCGCTCTTAAAGTGACAGCTGTCGAATAAACTGCTGCTGTCTCTGAGTTTCTCTTTGTCTTGTGTTGTTTGATGAACCTTTATGACACTCACTGCTCTTGAATGACTAACTTTTGCAACCTTAAGTGTAAGGATTAATCTAATTTAATTTATTCAGGGAAGACCAATATTAATTTACATTTGATTTCTTCTTAAATGTCTTTAGTAGTTCTTACCTCAATACTAATGTTAGACCTACCTGAAAAATTGTTTTTAAAAACAAAAATGCACTGCATGATCAAATATTTAGGTGAGATAATTATATACATTTATTATATACATTTATTTGGGAAAGATGGCCTACAGTAGCCTTAAGTTATCTCATTTTCTAAAATAAACTCTTGGTGGTTCTTCAAGATCTTGACTCAGTTAATTTAGAGTTAGTTTCATTTCTACAAATGGTGCAAACTCTTCAAGATTATAGATAAAAGATTGCCATTCCCCTGCCATTCTGTGATCGGCAATCGGCAGATCATGATCTTGGTGATCGGTAATCGGTGATCTGCCCCAAAAATGCTGATCGGAGCATCTCTAGTGAACACTAATAGATATCGTCAGCTGGTGTGGACGACGCTAATATAGTTATCGTTATCGTCAGCTGGTGTGGACACTAATATAGTTATCGTTATCGTCAGCTGGTGTGGACACTAATATAGTTATCGTCGGCTGGTGTGGACACTAATATAGTTATCGTTATCGTCAGCTGGTGTGTACACTTATATCGTTATCTTCAGCTGGTGTGGACACTAAAATAGTTATCGTTATCGTCAGCTGGTGTGGACACTAATATAGTTATCGTTATCGTCGACTGATGTGGACACTAATATAGTTATCGTTATCGTCAGCTGGTGTGTACACTTATATCGTTATCTTCAGCTGGTGTGGACACTAAAATAGTTATCGTTATCGTCAGCTGGTGTGGACACTAATATAGTTATCGTTATCGTCAGCTGGTGTGGACACTAATATAGTTATCGTTATCGTCAGCTGGTGTGGACACTAATATAGTTATCGTTATCGTCAGCTGGTGTGGACACTAATATAGTTATCGTTATTTTCGGCTGGTGTGGACACTAATATAGTTATCGTTATCGTCGACTGATGTGGACTCTAATATAGTTATCGTCGACTGATGTGGACACTAATATAGTTATCGTCGACTGATGTGGACACTCATATAGTTATCGTCGACTGATGTGGACACTAATATAGTTATCGTTATCGTCGACTGATGTGGACACTAATATAGTTATCGTTATCGTCAGCTGGTGTGGACACTAATATAGTTATCGTTATTGTCGGCTGGTGTGGACACTAATATAGTTATCGTTATCGTCGACTGATGTGGACACTAATATAGTTATCGTTATCGTCGACTGATGTGTACACTAATATAGTTATCGTCGACTGATGTGGACACTAATATAGTTATCGTCGACTGATGTGGACACTCATATAGTTATCGTCGACTGATGTGGACACTCATATAGTTATCGTCGACTGATGTGGACACTAATATAGTTATCGTCGACTGATGTGGACACTAATATAGTTATCGTTATCGTCAGCTGGTGTGGACACTAATATAGTTATCGTTATCGTCAGCTGGTGTGGACACTAATATAGTTATCGTTATCGTCAGCTGGTGTGGACACTAATATAGTTATCGTTATTTTCGGCTGGTGTGGACACTAATATAGTTATCGTTATCGTCGACTGATGTGGACACTAATATAGTTATCGTTATCGTCAGCTGGTGTGGACACTAATATAGTTATCGTTATCGTCAGCTGGTGTGGACACTAATATAGTTATCGTTATCGTCGACTGATGTGGACACTAATATAGTTATCGTTATCGTCAGCTGGTGTGGACACTAATATAGTTATCGTTATTGTCGGCTGGTGTGGACACTAATATAGTTATCGTTATCGTCGACTGATGTGGACACTAATATAGTTATCGTTATCGTCGACTGATGTGTACACTAATATAGTTATCGTCGACTGATGTGGACACTAATATAGTTATCGTCGACTGATGTGGACACTCATATAGTTATCGTCGACTGATGTGGACACTAATATAGTTATCGTCGACTGATGTGGACACTAATATAGTTATCGTTATCGTCGACTGATGTGGACACTAATATAGTTATCGTCGACTGATGTGGACACTAATATAGTTATCGTCGACTGATGTGGACACTAATATAGTTATCGTCGACTGATGTGGACACTAATATAGTTATCGTTATCGTCGACTGATGTGGACACTAATATAGTTATCGTTAACACATGGCCTGTTCGCAAGCTAAGTTCATTCAAAGTTTCATTTTGAACGGTTGAATAATTACGTTAAATTATTATCCACACGAACTTCAAATTCAGTGTAGGCTAGTAAATTTTTAAGCTTTATTTTCAACCTCTTTTCATGGGCTACAATTTTTTTTTTTTTTTTTTTCGTGGAATTTATAATCGTAAACACAGCCATGTTAAAGCCTGTAGCTAATGTTTTTCTTTAACGTTATGGCAGTCCACTCTGCTTAATGTTTTTTTTCCCTGAATGTTGCACTCCTGTTTGTCATTGTGCACAAAATAAATAATCAGAAATATTGCTGACTTGTGCGTCTCAAGCGCCCTCTTTACTTCCCCTCTTTAATGCCCGTTAGTTTTCCGTGGATTGGCGTAGGCTATATTTAGCGTTGAAAATGAAAACGTCATTTAAAATCGATTTTAGAATCGATTCAGTGAACACTTGTGTCTCAAAAATCGAACAGGATTTTTTTACAAAAGTGACAGCCCTAGTTTATACTGGTCAGTTAATTACCGTTCTTATAGCCTACGCGCTCACACACACACACACACACACACACACACACACACACACACACAGACAGACAGACAGAGACGGCGCGCGCAAGCCCCGAAGCCGCTTTCACTTTCGTGCTCATAAAGTTTGTCAAGTATGTGTTTAAAGGCTTGCCAGTTTCAACATTTAAAGCGATTGTGCACTATTCAAAAACAACAATACGGAAAACTTCTCCGGTCAGTGCTCAGCTTTTTTGTGTGACAGAGAGCCGAGTCGCGTCTCTGAAAACACGCGCGCGCCCTGAAGGCAGATCTTTCACCTGCGTCCTCACAAAGCTTGTCATTTGTAGGTGGTTTAAAGGCGGCATGAAATCAAATTTTACAATTCGTATTTTTATATTAATATTGTAGTGTTTACTATAACTGATATATCTGTGCACTTCATTATTTTAAAAAAATTCATTTACCCGTATAATCTTTAATCAAATATGTTAACTTTCCCTCCCCATCAAAACGACTTCTCTTCTCTCCCGGTCATGTGCTATGGTGTGAGGGCGGGGCTATGGCGTGAGGGCGGGGCTATGGCGTGAGGGCGGGGCTATGGTGTGAGGGCGGGGCTATGGTGTGAGGGCGGGGCTGTGGCGTGAGGGCGGGGCTGTGGCGTGAGGGCGGGGCTGTGGCGTGAGGGCGGGGCTGTGGCGTGAGGGCGGGGCTGTGGCGTGAGGGCGGGGCTGTGGCGTGAGGGCGGGGCTATGGCGTGAGGGCGGGGCTATGGTGTGAGGGCGGGGCTATGGCGTGAGGGCGGGGCTATGGCGTGAGGGCGGGGCTATGGTGTGAGGGCGGGGTTATCGCCCCGTCTCGTTTCTGCACCGCCTCTCAGAAACATGTCACTGATCGTAGCATGGTGGTTAGGTGCATTTTTCTCGGTATACACAATACCTTCTTCAAGAAGGACTTGAGGCAAAAAGAGAGAAATATATGAGAAATAAAAGCTTTTTTATGTAAAAATTACTCAATATAGTCGGACGAACAGCTTGCGGTGACGGCTCGCACTGAGGAATGCAGCGTGTGTGAACCCCCCCTTATGAGGGAGAGCTGAGAAAAAAGTTTTACAGAAATAAAGCCATAAAAGGCTTAAAATAAGTAAAATCTGTAGCTAAACCAGCGAAAAGTGAGGAAATATGCTCAGTAACATATGTAGAAAAGATTTAGAGAGAAAATACATTTATTTTAGAGATAGATCGAGTTTTTCTCCACAACTGAGTGCAAACTTCAAATCTGCCTCCATTTTGTTAGAAACGCCCAACTTCCAATGATCCAATCAATTCCCGAAGGACAAAATCAAGCCTCGCCCTACATTTTTTCTAATTTCAGAAGCCGTTTCACTCGGATATACGTCACAATAAGGAGAAAAAGACGATCTCAACTTCCGTTTCATGCCGACTTTAAGCCCTGCCAGTTTGAACATTAAAGCGAGTTTCGGCCATCAGATGTGTGTTATGTTGAACTAATGCCTGATATATTGTGACAAACGAACACTCAGATCTAGCTCGCACATCACGTGAAGATCGCGCGCAGAAACTCAGTGTCAACGCTGTCCTGTGACTAAAGTAAAGTCACTAAAGTAGCTTAGAAACTCAACCGTTATAGGCATATATTTTAATACCTTTGAAGTACAAACCACAGCTTCATAATGAATAGAGACGGAATGAGTAATTCACACACACAATCACTCTCTCATTATTGCATTCAGATAAATGTAATGTAGGCCTATGTGCTAATGTATCTGTATCTGATGTACAACAAACAGAAATCTGCCCCATAGACAATAACTGCTGAAAGTCAACCGTTTCCTTCAAGTGTTTTAAAATCACGAAGAAATGCTTTTTCATTTTTCATTTTTCATAAATGTACATTTTTCAATGTACATTTATGAAATGCACTTTCTGTGAAGCTGCTTTGAAACAATGTGTATTGTGAAAAGCGCTATACAAATAAATTTGAATTGAATTGAATTGAATTTTTCCAAAAGGTGAAAAAAAAAAAATATCCACCTTTAATAGTAGAAAATATTTACAGTACAAACCTTATCAGTGAACTTACTCAAAAAGACAAATAAATTACTGTTGTACAGTAGACTTTAGATACGTCTCAATGTAATATTAATACTAAAACTAATGTAATAATAATAAATTATCAAAACTTTATTTTTTAAAGTTTTTTTTTTATAAATTACAACATTTCCTGAGTTTTCAGGTTATTAGATTTTTAACAAAAATTTTATTTGTACCACAGATGGAGTAAAATCCCCCCCCCCCCTCTGACAAAGCAATTTGCTTTACAAATTTACAGCAAAATCAGAGTAAAGCATGTTTTAGCTTAAAATTAAAAAGACAAGCCAAAATAACAGTAAATAAATATGATTATTATTAACGAACCATTATGAAAATCAACCTTTTTGAAAAATATTTTACCATATAAAGCTCAGTTGTGCAGCACTTTATTTGACAAAAAAGTTTAATTCAATTAAAAAATAAATTAAATGAATGTCTTCATTTGGTTACCAGAAAATACACACATAATTTGTGGGAAATCTTTTCATACACTCTAAAAAAAAAGGCTCGTAATCATAGGGGAACCTTTTTTAGTGCTATATAGCACCAATTTTGGTGCTTCAGTGGTTCTTCAGTGGTTCTTCAGAGGTGCTATATAGCACCTTAGTCAAAGCACCGGTGAAGAACCACTGAAGCACCAAAATTGGTGCTATATAGCACTAAAAAAGGTTCCCCTATGATTACGAGCCAAGAACCATTTTTGGTGCAATATAGAACCTTTTTTTTTTTTAGAGTGTAGAAATGATAATATGGTTGTTTTTATGGATTAAATTAAGTACCTAGTCTACTATTTACTAGTAGATATTACAGTAATCAAACCGCACAGACGATGGCAGACAGAGAGCAGGGCAGCTCTGGCATAATGTCAATAACACTTCTATAACTGACTTACAGGTTCTTTACAGTTATTTATGTAAACATCCCAAAAGTACCGAAAAAAGGTACCGATACCGGTTAAAATGTGAACGGTACCCAACCCTATCGTCCACTGGTGTGGACGCTAATATAGTTATTGTTATCATATCGCTACAGTTATCGTCCGCTGGTGTGCACACTAATATAGTTATATTTATCGTTATGGTTATCGTTATAGTTATCGTCCGCTGGTGTGCACACTAATATAGTTATATTTATCGCTATAGTTATCGTCCGCTGGTGTGCACACTAATATAGTTATATTTATCATTATGGTTATCGCTATAGTTATCGTCCGCTGGTGGGCACACTAATATAGTTATATTTATCATTATGGTTATCGCTATAGTTATCGTCCGCTGGTGGGCACACTTATATAGTTATATTTATCGTTATGGTTATCGCTATAGTTATCGTCCGCTGGTGGGCACACTAATATAGTTATATTTATCGTTATGGTTATCACTACAGTTATCGTCCGCTGGTGTGCACACTAATATAGTTATATTTATCGTTATGGTTATCGCTACAGTTATCGTCCGCTGGTGGGCACACTAATATAGTTATATTTATCGTTATGGTTATCGCTACAGTTATCGGTATGGTGTGCACGCTAATATAGTTATATTTATCGTTACGGTTATCGCTACAGTTATCGTCCGCTGGTGTGCACACTAATATAGTTATATTTATCGTTATGGTTATCGCTATAGTTATCGTCCGCTGGTGTGCACACTAATATAGTTATATTTATCGTTATGGTTATCGCTACAGTTATCGGTATGGTGTGCACGCTAATATAGTTATATTTATCGTTATGGTTATCGCTATAGTTATCGTCCGCTGGTGTGCACACTAATATAGTTATATTTATCGTTATGGTTATCACTACAGTTATCGTCCGCTGGTGTGCACACTAATATAGTTATATTTATCGTTATGGTTATCGCTATAGATACTGCCGCTGGTGTGCACACTAATATAGTTATATTTATCGTTATGGTTATCGCTATAGTTATCATCCGCTGCTTCACTGTAACGCGTGGGCTCTGTGCTCCTGACAGAAAGCAGAGCTGGTGAAACGACTGTCAGAGAGTCGACAGAAACTGAAAGACCGGAAGAAGAAAGCGGACGATCCGAGCGAAGCCCAGAGCCGGTCGGGATCCCGTACGAGTTCGGGGGCGAAGGCCAATGGGAAAGCAGTGATGACGCCACGCAGGAGAGAAACGCAGAAGTCTGAATCCATCCAGGCGAGCGATGATAAAACAGCGGACAGCAGATCGACTCGCTCCAGCGGTCCAGCGGCTCAGGCGAGCAGAGCGGCGCCCGCGCGGAGAGTGACATCACTCAAGATGGCGGCGGCGGGAAGGAGGATGGCTTTAGCGAGGAGAGCCGCTGCAGCGAAGATGCTCACCGCTCGCAGGAAACACACCCTGGACAGAAGGAGGCGGAGCCACGCCAGCACCCAGCGGAAGGTTTGAGCCACTCCCACCACATCTCAGCCGGGTGTGTGTCAGACGTGAGTGCCTGATGTGTGTGTGTGTGTGTGTGTGTGTGTGTGTGTGTGTGTCCTTCAGCCCTTGAGGATCACGCGCTCGACTGCAGATCTGAGCGAGAGCACCGATGACATCACTGAAGCTCCGCCCACTCTGAGACGCAAACGCTCGCAAGCGGACTCTGATGTGAAAGACACGCCTACTTCTCTTCCAGTGACGAGAAGCTCCGCCCCCTCGACCCCAGCAGGTGACCTGAAGTCTTGCTAACAATGTGCTAATCATGCTAACAAAATGCTAACAATGTGCTAATCATGCTAACAATGTGCTTAATCATGATAGAAAATGTTAACAATGTGCTAATCATGATAGAAAATGTTAACAATGTGCTAAAGCATGATAGAAAATGCTAACAATGTGCTAATCATGCTAACAATGTGTTAATCTTGCTAAAATGCTAACAATGTGCTAAATCATGATAGAAAAATGCTAACAATGTGCTAATCATGCTAACAATGTGCTAATTTTGCTAAAATGCTAACAATGTGCTTAATCATGATAGAAAATGATAACAATGTGCTAAAGCATGATAGAAACATGCTAAAAATGTGCTAATAATGCTAAACACATGATGATAATGTGTTAACCATGTTAACAATGTATTAAATCATGATAGAACGTGTTAGCACTGTGCTAGAACATGTTTAACACATTTGATTGACTTCAAACTTTCATAAACGTTCACGCCCTCTTGCACAGATGACATCACTGCTGTGCCGCCCACTCAGAGACGCAAACGCTCGCAAGCGGACGCTGAGGTTAAAGACACGCCTACTTCTCTTCCAGTGACGAGAAGCTCCGCCCCCTCGACCCCAGCAGGTGACCTGAAGTCTGGCTAACAATGTGCTAATCATGCTAACATGTTAACAATGTATTAAATCATGATAGAAAATGCTAACAATGTGTTAAATCATGATAGAAAATGCTAACAATGTGCTAAATCATGATAGAAAATGCTAACAATGTGTTAATCATGCTAACAATGTGCAAATCTTGCTAACATGCTAACAATGTGCTTAATCATGATTAGGGATGAAACGGTATGGAAATTTAACATCACGATTATAGTGACCCAAATTATCACGGTTATCAATATTATCACGGTTTTGTTCAAGTTTTATATTTGAAAATCAACAAACAAACTAAAGCAGCTCTATGCACTTTTTTAAAGCAAGATTCTGTGGGATTTTCTTCCTTATAATGGCCGTCGTCAATAGCAACGCATAAATAATAATAATTTCTCGTAAATATAATCTCTAATATTATCTCTGTAAATATATTCTCAAGCAATATTCTCATCAGTGTTCAGCAGTGATGCATTTAAATCTAGCATGTTTTGTGTAAGAGCCCAAACAGTATCCTAATGAAATAATGCATATCCATATTTCCATATGATTTGACAGTTTATTTTATTAAATATCAAAATGACTGCATCATACCTGACACCTAGATGATCACTTTACAGTCAGTTTTATGACTGTCATTCTCTTCAAATGCTATTGAAGTTTCAAACGTGTATAACGTTACCAATGTTGTATGTAACTTTAGAGACGGTCCCTAAATTCACCAACTTTATGCCAGTCATATCAGATGCGCTGTGGTTCTGCGGTGTTTGTTTGAAACTATTTTCGCTGCTGAAATAGAACAAAAACAGTCAACCTCTGTATGATGAGTGAATCTCTTGCGTACATCACATACACATCTGCTTTTAGTGTAGATTTCAGCGTGTGTGAGCGGCGCGCGCTCTGAACAAAATTCCGGATAATCTGAACGCCTCTGATTATGAGACATTGCATTCATAAACTCAATATAAACACGTGTGAGTGGTTATAATGCGCAACGCGATTATAACAGATGGCTTTTGAGAAGACTATAATAAGTTCAACAGCCAGAGTGGCTAGTGTGCAGCCGAAATAACGTTAACTTACACCCGCAAACGGCGGTTGTTAATGTCAAGCCCTGATTATTATCCCTTAAATGTCACCCTAGTCTTGTCTGAACTTGTTCGTTCGCTTCACGTTATTATTTCCCAGACGTAGTTTTGGTATTGAGGTCAAAGTCCACTTGCCTTGCGTTCGTAGTTTTGAAGTGTTTCCCCCTATTACAGCGACTTTCTTCTGGCATGTTCTGCAGACAGGGTGACCATCTGCGATTAAGTTTCCCTCAGGACTTTTGTAAAAGCCAAAATATGACAACGCCTCAGATTTGGTCCTTTTAGAGGCTGAAAAATCTCCCGGCGCTGTCACTGCCTTCTGCCATTTATTCTCATTCAGAAAACAGCAGTGCGCTGCGCCAGACTGACGCTGACTGGACAAGATTTACCGCGAGTTTTAAAATCGTGATAATCACATGCGGTTTTAATGATAATTAAATTTTATACGTTATTACTAACCGTCACAAAATTTTACCGTGGTTTATCGTGAAACCGGTAATCGTTGCATCCCTAATCATGATAGAAAATGTTAACAATGTGCTAAATCATGATAGAAAATGCTAAAAACATGCTAACAATGTGCTAATAATGCTAACAATGTATTAAATCATGATAGAAAATGCTAACAATGTGCTAAATCATGATAGAAAATGCTAAAAACATGCTAACAATGTGCTAATAATGCTAACAATGTATTAAATCATGATAGAAAATGCTAAAAACATGCTAACAATGTGCTAATAATGCTAACAATGTATTAAATCATGATAGAAAATGCTAAAAACATGCTAACAATGTGCTAATAATGCTAACAATGTGCTAAATCATGATAGAAAATGCTAAAAACATGCTAACAATGTGCTAATAATGCTAACAATGTATTAAATCATGATAGAATGTGTTAGCACTGTGCTAAACATGTTTAAAACATTTGATTGACTTCAAACTTTCATAAACGTTCACGCCCTCTTGCACAGATGACATCACTGAAGCTCCGCCCACTCAGAGACGCAAACGCTCGCAAGCGGACTCTGATGTTAAAGACACGCCTACTTCTCTTCCAGTGACGAGAAGCTCCGCCCCCTCGACCCCAGCAGGTGACCTGAAGTCTGGCTAACAATGTGCTAAAGCATGATGGAAACATGCTAACAATGTGCTAAAGCATGATAGAAACATGCTAACAATGTGCTAAAGCATGATGGAAACATGCTAACAATGTGCTAAAGCATGATAGAAACATGCTAACAATGTGCTAAAGCATGATAGAAACATGCTAACAATGTGCTAAAGCATGATAGAAAATGCTAACAATGTGCTAATCATGCTAACAATGTGTTAATCTTGCTAACATGCTAACAATGTGCTTAATCATGATAGAAAATGTTAACAATGTGTTAAAGCATGATAGAAAATGTTAAAACATGCTAACAATGTGCTAATCATGATAGAAAATGCTAACAATGTGCTAAAGCATGATAGAAACATGCTAACAATGTGCTAATCATGCTTAAAACATGATGATAATGTGTTAATCATGTTAACAATGTGTTAAATCATGATAGAATGTGTTAGCACTGTGCTAAACATGTTTAAAACATTTGATTGACTTCAAACTTTCATAAACGTTCACGCCCTCTTGCACAGATGACATCACTGAAGCTCCACCCACTCAGAGACGCAAACGCTCGCAAGCGGACTCTGATGTTAAAGACACGCCTACTTCTCTTCCAGTGACGAGAAGCTCCACCCCTTCGACAGCAGCAGGTGACCTGAAGTCTGGCTAACAATGTGCTAAAGCATGATAGAAACATGCTAACAATGTGCTAAAGCATGATAGAAAATGCTAAAAACATGCTAACAATGTGTTAATATGCTAACAATGTATTAAATCATGATAGAAAATGCTAACAATGTGCTAAAGCATGATAGAAAATGCTAACAATGTGCTAATCATGCTTAAAACATGATGATAATGTGTTAATCATGTTAACAATGTGCTAATCATGCTAAAACTTGTTAGCACTGTGTTAGAACATGTTTAAAACATTTTATTGACGCCCTCTTGCACAGATGACATCACTGCCGCGCCGCCCACTCTGAGACGCAAACGCTTGCAAGCGGACACTGATGTTAAAGACACGCCTACTTCTCTTCCAGTGACGAGAAGCTCCGCCCCCTCGACCCCAGCAGGTGACCTGAAGTCTTGCTAACAATGTGCTAATCATGCTAACAACATGCTAACATTGTATTAAATCATGATAGAAAATGCTAACAATGTGCTAATCAGGTTAACAACATGCTAACATTGTATTAAATCATGATAGAAAATGCTAACAATGTGCTAATCATGTTAACAACATGCTAACATTGTATTAAATCATGATAGAAAATGCTAACAATGTGCTAATCATGTTAACAATGTCCTAAATCATGTTAAAACGTGTTAGCACTGTGCTAGAACATGTTTAAAACATTTTACTGACTTCAAACTTTCATAAACATTCATGCCCTCTTGCACCGATGACATCACTGAAGCTCCGCCCACTCTGAGACGCAAACGCTCGCAAGCGGACGCTGAGGTTAAAGACACGCCTACTTCTCTTCCAGTGACGAGAAGCTCCGCCCCCTCGACCGCAGCAGGTGACCTGAAGTCTTGCTAACAATGTGTTAAATCATGCTAACAAAATGCTAACAATATGTTTAATGATGCTATAAAGCGTTAGCACTGTGCTAGAACATGTTTAAAACATTTAATTGACTTCAAACTTCCATAAACGTTCACGCCCTCTTGCACAGATGACATCACTGAAGCTCCGCCCACTCTGAGACGCAAACGTTCACAAGCGGACGCTGAGGTTAAAGACACGCCTACTTCTCTTCCAGTGACGAGAAGCTCCACCCCTTCGACAGCAGCAGGTGACCTGAAGTCTGGCTAACAATGTGCTAATCATGCTAACAACATGCTAACAATGTGCTAATCATGCTAACAACATGCAGAAAAATGTTAACAATGTGTTAAATCATGCTAGCAAAATGCTAACAATGTGTTAAATAATGCTAGCAAAATGCTAACAATGTGCTAATTCATGCTAAAACGTGTTAGCACTGTCTTAGAACATGTTTAACACATTTTATTGACTCCAAACTTCCATAAACGTTCACGCCCTCTTGCACAGATGACATCACTGCCACGCCGCCCACTCTGAGACGCAAACGCTCGCAAGCGGACTCTGATGTGAAGGACACGCCTACTTCTCTTCCAGTGACGAGAAGCTCCGCCCCCTCGACCCCAGCAGGTGACCTGAAGTCTGGCTAACAATGTGCTAATCATGCTAACAACATGCTAGCAATGTGCTAATCATGTTAACATGCTAGCAATGTGTTAATCATGTTAACAATGTGCTAATCATGCTAACAACATTCAGAAAAATGCTAACAATGTGCTAAATCATGCTAAAACATGTTAGCACTGTGTTAGAACCTATTTAAAACATTTTATTGACTTCAAACTTATATAAACGTTCACGCGCCTCTTGCACAGTTGACATCACTGAAGCTCCGCCCACTCTGAGACGCAAACGTTCACAAGCGGACGCTGAGGTTAAAGACACGCCTACTTCTCTTCCAGTGACGAGAAGCTCCGCCCCCTCGACCCCAGCAGGTGACCTGAAGTCTTGCTAATAATGTGCTAATCATGCTAACATGTTAATCATGCTAACAACATTTTAATCAGGTTAGCAAATGCTAATTCATATTAGAATTATACCAGCAACGTGTTAAAACATGCTAACATGTGAAATGTGTTAACGATGTGTGCTAAATCATGTTAGCAAAGTAATAAATACGGCTAGAAATATACCAGGAACATGTTAAGTCATGTTAGAAACGTATTAAAACTTTATAGCAATGTCCTAAATCATGCTAGAACATGTTTAAAACATTTTATTGACTCCAAACTTTCATAAACGTTCACGCCCTCTTGCACAGTTGACATCACTGAAGCTCCGCCCACTCTGAGAAGCAAACGTTCACAAGCGGACTCTGATGTTAAAGACACGCCTACTTCTCTTCCAGTGACGAGAAGCTCCGCCCCCTCGACCGCAGCAGGTGACCTGAAATCTTGCTAATGTGCTAATCATGCTAACAACATGCTAACAATGTGCTAATCATGTTAACAACATGCAGAAAAATGTTAACAATGTGTTAAATCATGCTAGCAAAATGCTAACAATGTGTTAAATAATGCTAAAACATGTTAGCAATGTGCTAGAACCTATTTAAAACATTTTATTGACTTCAAACTTTCACGCGCTCTATTGCAGATCTGAGCAAGAGCACCGATGACATCACTGAAGTTCCGCCCATTCTGAGACGCAAACGTTCGCAAGCGGACTCTGATGTTAAAGACACGCCTACTTCTCTTCCAGTGACGAGAAGCTCCGCCCCCTCGACCCCAGCAGGTGACCTGAAGTCTGGCTAACAATGTGCTAATCATGCTAACAACATGCTAATAATGCTAACAACATGCTAACAATGTGCTAATCATGCTAACAACATGAAGAAAAATGATAACAATGTGCTAAATAATGCTAGCAAAATGCTAACAATATGTTAAATAATGCTAAAACGTGTTAGCACTGTGTTAGAACATGTTTAAAACATTTTATTGACTTCAAACTTCAATAAACGTTCACGCCCTCTTGCACAGATGACATCACTGAAGCTCCGCCCACTCTGAGAAGCAAACGCTCGCAAGCGGACACTGATGTGAAGGACACGCCCACTTCTCTTCCAGTGACGAGAAGCTCCGCCCCCTCGACCCCAGCAGGTGACCTGAAGTCTTGCTAACAATGTGCTAATCATGTTAATAACATGCAGAAAAATGCTAACAATGTGTTAAAACATGCTAGAAATATGTTAATTCATGTTAGCAATGTGCTAGAACCTATTTAAAACATTTTATTGACTTCAAACGTTCACACGCTCTATTGCAGATCTGAGCGAGAGCACCGATGACATCACTGCCGCGCCGCCCACTCTGAGACGCAAATGCTCGCAAGCGGACTCTGATGTTAAAGACACGCTTACTTCTCTTCCAGAGACGAGAAGCTCCGCCCCCTCAACCCCAGCAGGTGACCTGAAGTCTTGCTAACAATGTGCTAATCATTTTAACAACATGCAGAAACATGTTAACAGTGTGCTAATTATGCTAACAACATGCTAACAATTTATTAAATCATGCTAGAAACATGCTAACAATGTGCTAAATCATGCTAAAACATGTTAGCAATGTGCTAGAACCTATTTAAAACATTTTATTGACTTCAAATGTTCACGCGCTCGACTGCAGATCTGAGCGAGAGCACAGATGACATCACTGCCGCGCCGCCCACTCTGAGACGCAAACGTTCGCAAGCGGACTCTGATGTTAAAGACACGCCTACTTCTCTTCCAGTGACGAGCAGCTCCGCCCCCTCGACCCCAGCAGGTGACCTGAAGTCTTGCTAACAATGTGCTAATCATGCTAACAACATGCTAACAATGTGCTAATAATGCTAACAAAATGCTAACAATGTGCTAATCATGTGCTAATCATGCTAACAGTGTATTAAATCATGCTAGAAACATGCAGTAACATGTTAACAATGTGTTAAATAATGCTAAAACGTGTTAGAGCATGTTTAAAAATTGTATTGGCTTTAAACGTTCACGCCCTCTTGCACAGATGACATCACTGCCGCGCCGCCCACTCTGAGACGCAAACGCTCGCAAGGGGACGCTGAGGTTAAAGACACGCCTACTTCTCTTCCAGTGACGAGAAGCTCCGCCCCCTCGACTCCAGCAGGTGACCTGAAGTCTGGCTAACAATGTGCTAATCATGCTAACAACATGCAGAAACAGGCTAACAACATGCTAGAAATATGTTAGCAATGTGCTAGAACCCATATAAAACTTTATGCGCTCGACTGCAGATCTGAGCGAGAGCACCGATGACATCACTGAAGCTCCGCCCACTCTGAGACGCAAACGCTCGCAAGCGGACGCTGAGGTTAAAGACACGCCTACTTCTCTTCCAGTGACGAGAAGCTCCGCCCCCTCGACTCCAGCAGGTGACCTGAAGTCTGGCTAACAATGTGCTAATCATGCTAACAACATGCAGAAACAGGCTAACAACATGCTAGAAATATGTTAGCAATGTGCTAGAACCCATATAAAACTTTATGCGCTCGACTGCAGATCTGAGCGAGAGCACCGATTACATCACTGAAGCTCCGCCCACTCTGAGACGCAAACGCTCTCAAGCGGACTCTGATGTTAAAGACACGCCTACTTCTCTTCCGGTGACGAGCAGCTCCGCCCCTTCGACAGCAGCAGGTGACCTGAAGTATTGCTAACAATGTGCTAATCATGCTAACATGTTAACAATGTATTAAATCGTGATAGAAACATGCTAAGGTGTGTCGGCAATGTGTTAAATCATGCTAGTCAATATGTGTTGCTAATTAAATCCTTTAAACTTTCATAGTTTTTCAAACTTATTTCAAACTTTACTCACAGTTAGCATTAAAATTAGCATTTAAAATCAGTTTTACAAGCAGCGTTCTCGCTTGTTTCTGCTTCTTCTTCTCCTGTGTTTTGATCAGGAGATGTGTAATAGCGCCCCCTACCGTATAACAGAGAACACGCGGTGTTTCCACATAGATGTGTCCTGGTCTTAGTTTGTGAGTGGTTTTAAAGCTGCACTATGAAAGCTGTGTGAAAGATATAACTACATTTTTATTATTATCCCGCTCTTAAAAGATTTCCCATGAGTCCCATTACAGAAGCAAATGAGCAGTTGTGGATGTGTTCATTATGGTCTGGAGGGTCATTATGAGCATAAAGAGCTTCTGCCCTGATCACTGTACAGGCTTGAAGAGGAAGCGGCTCACAGACGAGCAAGAGGAGCTGAGACAGACGGCCGTCTCCGGAAAACAGGATGAGGCGAAAGAGGAGAAGAATCCGCGAGGTGAAGAGGTGAGAGTTATTGTTATCATCCACTGGTGTGGACACTAATATAGTTATCGTTATAGTTATCGTCTGCTGGTGTGGACACTAATATAGTTATAGTTATCGTCAGCTGGTGTGGACACTAATATAGTTATAGTTATCGTCAGCTGGTGTGGACACTAATATAGTTATCGTTATCGTCAGCTGGTGTGGACACTAATATAGTTATAGTTATCGTCAGCTGGTGTGGACACTAATATAGTTATAGTTATCGTCAGCTGGTGTGGACACTAATATAGTTATAGTTATCGTCAGCTGGTGTGGACACTAATATAGTTATAGTTATCGTCAGCTGGTGTGGACACTAATATAGTTATAGTTATCGTCAGCTGGTGTGGACACTAATATAGTTATCGTTATAGTTATCGTCTGCTGGTGTGGACACTAATATCGTTATAGTTATCGTCAGCTGGTGTGGACACTAATATAGTTATAGTTATCGTCTGCTGGTGTGGACACTAATATAGTTATCGCTATAGTTATCGTCCGCTAGTGTGGACACTAATATACAACCCCAAATCAGAAAAAGTTGGGACTGTATGGAAAACGAAAAAAAAAAAAGTGATTTCTAAATTTACTTTGACTTGTATTTCATTGCAGACAATATGAACACAAAATATTTCATGTTTTGTCTGGCCAACTTCATGTCATTTGTAAATATGCCTCCTTTCCTGTCATTCAGACCTGCAACACATTTCAAAAAAAGTTGGGACAGGAGCAATTTAGGGCTAGTAATGAGGTAAAATGGTTAAATAATGATGTGATTGGAAACAGGTGATGTCAGCAGGTGATTGTAATTATGATTTGGTACAAAAGCAGCATCCAAGAAAGGTCTAATCCTTTAGGAGCAAAGATGGGCCGAGGATCGCCAGTTTGCCAACAAATACGTGAGAAAATTATTGAAATGTTTAAAAACAATGTTCCTCAAAGAAAGATAGAAAGAGATTCGGATATTTCACATTCAACAGTGCATAACATAATTAAAAGATTCAAGGAATCTGGAGGAGTTTCAGTGCGTAAAGGACAAGGGCGCAAGCCTAAGCTGAACAACCGTGATCTCCGATCCCTCAGGCAGCACTGCATCAAGAATCGTCATTCATCTATAAGCGATATCACCACATGGGCTCAGGACTACTTTGGCAAACCTTTGTCAAGTACCACAATATGTAGTTACATCCACAAATGCCAGTTAAAACTGTACTGTGCCAAAAGGAAGCCCTATGTTAACAGTGTCCAGAAGCGCCGTCGACTTCTCTGGGCTCGAGGCATCTGGGATGGACCATCACACAGTGGAAACGTGTACTGTGGTCAGATGAATCAGTATTTCAGGTATTTTTTGGGAGGAATGGACGCCGTGTGCTCCGGACCAAAGAAGAAAAGGATCATCCAGACTGTTACCAGCAACAAGTCCAAAAGCCAGGGTCTGTCATGGTATGGGGTTGTGTCAGTGCCCTTGGCAAAGGTAACTTGCACTTCTGTGAAGGCACCATTAATGCTGAAAAGTACATAGAGATTTTGGAGCATAATATGCTGCCTTCAAGAAGACATCTTTTCCAGGGACGTCCATGCATATTTCAACAAGACAATGCAAAACCACATTCTGCACACATTCTGCAGTCCTGGCTGCGGAGGAAGAGGGTTCGGGTACTTGACTGGCCTGCCTGCAGTCCTGACCTGTCTCCAATAGAGAATGTGGACAACGAAGAGCCCGTACTGTTGCCCACCTTAAGACTTGTTTGCAGGAAGAATGAGACAAAATTACACCTGAAACACTTCATCACTTGGTGTCTTCAGTCCCTAAACGTCTTTTAAGTGTTGTGAAAAGGAATGGTAACATTACAAAGTGGTAAATGCTTTACTGTCCCAACTTTTTTTGAAATGTGTTGCAGGTCTGAATGACAGGAAAGGATGCATATTTACAAATGACATGAAGTTGACCAGACAAAACATTAAATATTTTGTGTTCATATTGTCTGCAATGAAATACAAGTCAAAGTAAATTTAGAAATCACTTCTTTTTTTATTTATTTGCGTTTTCCATACTGTCCCAACTCTTTCTGATTTGGGGTTGTAGTTATCGTTATAGTTATCGTCCGCTGGTGTGGACACTAATATAGTTATCCTTATAGTTATCGTCCACTGGTGTGGACACTAATATAGTTATCGTTATAGTTATAGTCCACTGGTGTGGACACTTATATAGTTATCCTTATAGTTATTGTCCACTGGTGTGGACACTAATATAGTTATCCTTATAGTTATCGTCCACTGGTGTGGACACTAATATAGTTATCGTTATAGTTATCGTCCACTGGTGTGGACACTAATATATTTATCCTTATAGTTATCGTCCACTGGTGTGGACACTTATATAGTTATCGTTATAGTTATCGTCCACTGGTGTGGACACTAATATAGTTATCGCTATAGTTATCGTCCGCTGGTGTGGACACTAATATAGTTATCCTTATAGTTATCGTCCGCTGGTGTGGACACTAATATAGTTATAGTTATCGTCCGCCGGTGTGGACACAATATAGTTATCCTTATAGTTATCGTCCGCCGGTGTGGACACAATATAGTTATCCTTATAGTTATCGTCCACTGGTGTGGACACTTATATAGTTATCGCTATAGTTATCGTCTGCTGGTGTGGACACTAATATAGTTATCGTTATAGTTATCGTCCACTGGTGTGGACACTAATATATTTATCCTTATAGTTATCGTCCACTGGTGTGGACACTTATATAGTTATCGTTATAGTTATCGTCCACTGGTGTGGACACTAATATAGTTATCGCTATAGTTATCGTCCGCTGGTGTGGACACTAATATAGTTATCCTTATAGTTATCGTCCGCTGGTGTGGACACTAATATAGTTATAGTTATCGTCCGCCGGTGTGGACACAATATAGTTATCCTTATAGTTATCGTCCGCCGGTGTGGACACAATATAGTTATCCTTATAGTTATCGTCCACTGGTGTGGACACTTATATAGTTATCGCTATAGTTATCGTCTGCTGGTGTGGACACTAATATAGTTATCGCTATAGTTATCGTCTGCTGGTGTGGACACTAATATAGTTATCGTTATAGTTATCGTCAGCTGGTGTGGACACTAATATAGTTAACGTTATCGTCCACTGATGTGGACACTAATATAGTTATCACTATAGTTATCGTCTGCTGGTGTGGACACTAATTTAGTTATCGTTATAGTTATCGTCAGCTGGTGTGGACACTAATATAGTAAACTTTATCGTCCACTGATGTGGACACTAATATAGTTATCACTATAGTTATCGTCTGCTGGTGTGGACACTAATTTAGTTATCACTATAGTTATCGTCCGCTGGTGTGGACACTAATATAGTTAGCGCTGTAGTTAGCGCTATAGCGCGGGAGCGCTGTAGGCGGAGCCGGCTGACGTCTCTCTGTGTGTCTGTCTCCCGCAGAGGAGCAAGATCCCGCCGGAGAAGAGGCAGAGCGTGCTGAAGTCCCTGCAGGGGCTGGTCACGTCCACCAGGGGGAAGACTCCGCCCAGCGCTGAGCCTCAACACCAGGAGCCGCAGAAGCGGAGCCGAGGGGGGCGGAGCGAGAGGAAGGAGGCGGAGCAGAACGGAGAACATGACAGCCGGAGCGCAGAGTGAGTGATTTAGTTCATGGTAAAAGTATCTGATGTGAGTTTGAGCAACAGATAAATCAGATCAGATCTTAGAGAGAACAACATTCAAACTGAACAAACACTATTCTACACGCCCACACGCTCTTCTGATTGGCTGTTAGTGCAGTTAGTGACTCTGCCCACACGCTCTTCTGATTGGCTGTGATTGTGGATTGATTTGGTTGCGAGTGCAGTGCGCCTGCAGAGAGACTCCGCCCACACTCTCTTCTGATTGGCTGTGAGTGTGAATTGATTTGGTTGCGAGTGCATTTGCAGAGACTCCGCCCACACTCTCTTCTGATTGGCTGTGAGTGTGGATTGATTTGGTTGCGAGTGCATTTGCAGAGACTCCGCCCACACTCTCTTCTGATTGGCTGTGAGTGTGGATTGGTTGCGAGTGATCAAGATCTGGTGATTTGACTGTTGTCGCTATAAATGATATTCAAACTCACATTAGACGCGTTTAGCGTTAATGATGATGATGTCGTAGTTATGATTATTAACTGAGTGTTTGTTTCTACAGACAGAACAACACCAGCAGAGAGGAGGAGCGCAAAGGTGAGACACACACATCGAAACCTGTGTGTGTGTGTGTGTAGCGCTCTAACTGTGTGTGTGTGTGTGTGTGTGTGTAGCGCTCTAACTGTGTGTGTGTGTAGAGCTCTAAATGTGTGTGTGTGTGTGTAGCGCTCTAACTGTGTGTGTGTGTGTGTGTAGCGCTCTAACTGTGTGTGTGTGTGTGTGTAGCGCTCTAACTGTGTGTGTGTGTGTAGCGCTCTAACTGTGTGTGTGTGTGTGTGTGTAGCGCTCTAACTGTGTGTGTGTGTGTGTGTAGCGCTCTAACTGTGTGTGTGTGTGTGTAGCGCTCTAACTGTGTGTGTGTGTGTGTGTAGCGCTCTAACTGTGTGTGTGTGTAGCGCTCTAACTGTGTGTGTGTGTGTGTGTGTTTCAGCTCCCTCCCTGTCGGTCACAGACTCTCTACTCTACCGGCTGCACGGTGACATCAGAATCTCCATGACGCTCGACAATCCAGTATGAACCGGTTTCCTGTCAGTTGTTCATCAGTTGCGTATGTGTTGCGGGGATTGTGGGTAATCTCTCTCTCTCTCTGTCAGGATGTCAGTAAGTGTCTGTCGGCTCTGGACGAGCTGAGCACCGTCCCTGTGTCGTCCCGAAACATCCAGAACCACAGCGAGCTCATCGACACACTCCGCAAGGTGAGAGTGCGGCCCGTCCGCCGCTGAGGCTTCTGGGTCAGAGCCGGGACTCACGCGTGTGTGTGTGTGTGTGTGTGTCGTCAGATGCGGTGGTTCCGTGGTAGCGAGGCCATCATGTTCAAAGCCTCCATGCTGTATCACCGCTTCAAGAACATCTACCTGATCGGGGACGCAGACGAGGCTCTGAGTCCGCAGTACATCGAGGCTCTGCAGGAGGAGCGGGAGCGCGCAGGTAAAGGTCAGAGGTCATGTGACCGCTCACACTCACACCTGCTCATCTCCATCAGCTCATAGAACCGCTTGCGTGAAATTTGCCACACTGATAGAGGGCAGTCTGATCTGTCACTGTAGCAATTTTGGAGTCTCTAACTCAATCCCTCTAGCGCCACCGTCAGTCCAAAGTTTCACTCATGTGTATGCTAATAACTTTTGAACCCTAAGGGATAGAGACAAAAAAAAAATTCCCGCCATTTTGAATTTTACGAAAAACCTACTTTTGCGAACTCCTCCTAGACGGTTCATCTGATTTGCTTGAAAATTGACCCAGATCATCTTCCGACCATGTTGCGAAGTTGTGGAATTCAAGTTGATTCGTCAAATCGTTTTCGATAAACACACAAACAAATTTTACGTAGCGCTTGCGAAAATACACTTAAGGCTATATCTCCGCAACGCTTTATCGTATTCAAACCAAACTTAGTACATGTCATCACAAGCATGACCTGAGGCAACATGCAGCGTTTCGGCACAGCGCCACCTACCGGTCCGGAGATACAAAAATGGCTATTTTTGCTTATAACTTCTGAACCATTTGTCCAAAAATAAAAAGTGTTCTCGTTAGATTCAGGACGGCATGCAGAGTCGTCTGATATCCAATTTTACCATATCAGCCATTTTGGCTGTCGGCCATTTTGAATTATGTGCTAAAATGCTGTATTTTATGAACTCTGGAATTTATATTAAATTAATAATTTAGCGCTTAAAAAACGTTAGATGATATCTTCGCAACCGCTAGTCCGATCGAGACGAAACCAGCGTCAGAAGTTTAGAAACATAGGTCGATAGCTGACCGCTAATGCCCAAATGTCAAAATATTGATAGTAAGGGGAGTAAAATCCAATCAAAGTCAGGTGTCAGTCATATTTTACGTGTTTTTTCATATAAATGTCTATAACTTCAAAATGAAATTAGATATTTTCACCAAAATTGACACACACATGTATGGGCTCACTACGAGGACACATACAAATATGGTAGGATTGTGTCTCTTGGTGGCGCTAATAATGGAACAAAACATTAAATTCCTATAGACTACAATGCATTTTTCAGCCTTTTTGCCTAAAATCATCTTCAAATGTGTTTTAATTGCTCATTGCTGCTGTTGATCTGACACTGCCAGCCATTTTGGCATGCCTTGTCTTCTTACTTTGCCCTTGGCCCCGGTAATGCTGCTTGCAGATATATTCTTTTATTTTTTTTCTCTTTTTGGAGAATTTAATGGTTAAATTTAAATTTTTGTAAACAAAAAGCATGTCTAATTAATTGGAATCATAAATATTATTTTTTTTTAAAAAGGGTCCTAAACATTTATTTTCATAAAAATGATCAAATTTAACAATTTATTAAAAGTTTTATGGTGTTTATGTATAAGGTACTATGTCAAGTTGTTGCTGTTAATCTGTGTTTTGTTCAATTGTTATTAAATTCTATTTAATCTGTTAAATTTTTCTCCAAATTCATTTTTGGGGGATTTTAATCATTAAATTTAAATTTTTATAAACATAAAGCATGTCTAATTAATTGGAATCATACAAAGTGTAAATTTTAACAACAGTTTATTCAAACTTTAACCTTTTTTTTTAACCAACACACGGCTAACTAACTCAACCAGGCCCCGCCCCTTTATTCTGCGCATTAATTATTATAATGAGGAATATGAACTTGTGCTCATCACACACTAGAGACAGATGAAGATGAAGTAATAACTGTGTGTGTGTGTGTGTGTGTGTGTCCAGTTCTCAGCCCGACGGGCATCTGCCAAGAGACTCCGGACACCACACAAGCGCCTCAACCCACTGACCTCGTACCTCACAGGTATGACATCATCATGACATCACATCAAACTTTTTTTTTAATCTTTTATGTTAATTTAACATTTAATCACCGTACGTTAATGTGTGTGTGTATATTATATACAGGGGCTGGTCATATAATTAGAATATCATCAAAAAGTTTAAAAAGGGAAACTTGTATATTACATTCATTCATTACAAAGACTGATATATTTCAAATGTTTATTTCTTTTAATTTTGATGATTATAACTGACAACTAAGGAAAATCCCAAATTCAGTATCTCAGAAAATAAGAATATTACTTAAGACCAATACAAAGAAAGGATTTTTAGAAATCTTGGCCAACTGAAAAGTATGAACATGTACAGCACTCAATACTTAGTTTGGGCTCCTTTTGCCTGAATTACTGCAGCAATGCGGCGTGGCATGGAGTCGATCAGTCTGTGGCACTGCTCAGGTGTTATGAGAGCCCAGGTTGCTTTGATAGTGGCCTTCAGCTCTTCTGCATTGTTGGGTCTGGCATATCGCATCTTCCTCTTCACAATAGCCCATAGATTTTCGTTGACCTTGGACCTCAGAAAACACAGTGGACCAACACCAGCAGATGACATGGCACCCCAAACCATCACTGACTGTGGAAACTTTACACTGGACCTCAAGCAGCGTGGATTGTGTGCCTCTCCTCTCTTCCTCCAGGCTCTGGGACCCTGATTTCCAAAGGAAATGCTAAATTTACTTTCATCAGAGAACATAACTTTGGACCACTCAGCAGCAGTCCAGTCCTTTCTGTCTTTAGCCCAGGCGAGACGCTTCTGATGCTGTCTGTTGTTCAAGAGTGGCTTGACACAAGGAATGCGACAGCTGAAACCCATGTCTTGCATACGTCTGTGCGTAGTGGTTCTTGAAGCACAATCCTCTCCAGGGTGTGGTTATCCCTATTGCTTGTCCACTTTTTTCTTCCTTCCCTTCGCCTCTCTATTAATGTGCTTGGACACCAGTGATGCGCGGGTCAATGTATAAACAACCCGCACCCGACCGACGTTTTCAACTAACCCGCCCGCAACTCGGACCGCAAAAAAAAAGAAGAAAATATTGTACCCGACCCGCTTCCTGACCCGCATTTTTTAAAAGTAGTAAATGCTCATCGTAGCTCATTGGGCCATTGAGAAAATGTTTCAGGCCCTGACGTGGTGCGCTCAGAGGTGCAGCAGCGAGAGCAGGAAGTTCTTGAGGCGGCCCATCATTTTCCATTTCAGCTCCAGATGCATATTATTGATGAACGCGATGTTTATGTTTCGACCCGGCTTGAAGAATTCATCAGCCCACATTTGGAAAACATTTGGAAAAGTGTGAAAGCCCTTAGGAGCGCAAACTGTTATTTTTCTGAATGCTGTATGATATAGCCTAGTGTTATGTAATACAGGCTTGATTTATTCATTTATTTCGTTAAATTTTCTTAACAATTAAGATGCTGCATGTGTTTATCCAGTCTAATCGAAGTGTGCGTCTCTCCCCCGACTTTCCCAACAAAAATCCCGCCCCCTCTCAGAAAATACATAAAACTGACTTTAAATGCGTTTAAAAGTAGCCTATTAAAATGGTACAATGGCATTGCTCAGTTCAACGTTTTGGGAAATCGGGCATTTTGTCCCGCGTCAGCATTTATTCAAAAGTTAATAACGCTCAACATTCAAAAGGTAAATAAGGATTTATTGACGATCCGACCGACCGTGACCCGAATATCATTAAAAATATTTTTGGATGACTCGTAACCGCGGGTAACCGCGGGTGGCCGCGGGCACCCGCTCATTTTGGATCAACCCGCGCATCACTGTTGGACACAGAGCTCTGTGAACAGCCAGCCTCTTTTGCAATGACCTTTTGTGTCTTGCCCTCCTTGTGCAAGGTGTCGATGGTCGTCTTTTGGACAACTGTTAAGTCAGCAGTCTTCCCCATATTTGTGTAACCTACAGAACTAGACTGAGAGACCATTTAAAGGCCTTTGCAGGTGTTTTGAGTTCATTAGCTGATTAGAGTGTGGCACCAGGTGTCTTCAATATTGAACCTTTTCACAATATTCACATTTTCTGAGATACTGAGTTTGGGATTTTCCTTAGTTGTCCGTTATAATCATCAAAATTAAAAGAAATAAACATTTGAAATATATCAGTCTGTGTGTAATGAATGAATATAATATACAAGTTTCACTTTTTGAATGGAATTAGTGTAGTAAATCAACTTTTTGGATGATATTCTAATTATATGACCAGCACCTGTGTGTATATATATATACAGTGAGGAAAATAAGTATTTGAACACCCGCTATTTTGCAAGTTCTCCAACTTAGAAATCATGGAGGGTCTGAAATTGTCATCGGAGGTGCATGTCCACTGTAGCAGACATAATCTAAATTAAAAAAAATCCAGAAATCACAATGTATGATTTTTTAAACTATTTATTTGTATGATACAGCTGCAAATAAGTATTTGAACACCTGAGAAAATCAATGTTAATATTTGGTACAGTAGCCTTTGTTTGCAATTCCAGAGGTCAAAGGTTTCCTGTAGTTTTTCAGCAGGTTTGCACTGCAGGAGGGATTTTGGCCCACTCCTCCACACAGATCTTCTCTAGATCAGGTTTCTGGCCGGAGTTTGAGCTCCTCCAAAGATTCTCTATTGGGTTTAGGTCTGGAGACTGGCTAGGCCACGCCAGAACCTTGATCTGCTTCTTACAGAGCCACTCCTTGGTTCTCCTGGCTGTGCTTCGGGTCATTGTCATGTTGGAAGACCCAGCCTCGACCCATCTTCAGCTCTAACTGAGGGAAGGAGGTTGTTCCCCAAAATCTCGCAATACATGGCCCCGGTCATCCTCTCCTTAATACAGTGCAGTCGCCCTGTCCCATGTGCAGAAAAACACCCCCACAGCATGATGCTGCCACCCCCATGCTTCACAGTAGGGATGGTGTTCTTGGGATGGTACTCATCATTCGACCCAAAAAGTTCTATTTTGGTCTCATCTGACCACATGACTTTCTCCCATGACTCCTCTGGATCATCCAAATGGTCATTGGCAAACTTAAGACGGGAACCTTCCGTGCCATGCATGATTTCAAACCATGACCATGTCTTAGTGTATTACCAACAGTAACCTTGGAAACGGTGGTCCCAGCTCTTTTCAGGTCATTGACCAGCTCCTCCCGTGTAGTTCTGGGCTGATTTCTCCCCTTTCTCAGGATCATTGAGACCCCACGAGGTGAGATCTTGCATGGAGCCCCAGTCTGAGGGAGATTGACAGTCATGTTTAGCTTCTTCCATTTTCTAATGATTGCTCCAACAGTGGACCTTTTTTCACCAAGCTGCTTGGCAATTTCCCCGTAGCCCTTTCCAGCCTTGTGGAGGTGTACAATTTAGTCTCTAGTGTGTTTGGACAGCTCTTTGGTCTTGGCCATGTTAGTAGTTGGATTCTTACTGATTGTATGGGATGGACAGGTGTCTTTATGCAGCTAACGACCTCAAACAGGAGCATCTAATTTAGGATAATAAATGGAGTGGAGGTGGACATTTTAAAGGCAGACTAACAGGTATTTGAGGGTCAGAATTCTAGCTGATAAACAGGTGTTCAAATACTTATTTGCAGCTGTATCACACAAATAAATAGTTAAAAAATCATACATTGTGATTTCTGGATTTTTTTTTTTTAGATTATGTCTCACAGTGGACATGCACCTACGATGACAATTTCAGACCCCTCCATGATTTCTAAGTGGGAGAACTTGCAAAATAGCGGGTGTTCAAATACTTATTTTCCTCACTGTATATATAATATATGTATGTTTACTTAAGCTAATTTACTTATTTTAATAATATTATTATTATTATTAATAATTTTTAGACTTTTAATCTCATTTATTTTACATTTTATCATAATTTAACATTTAATCATTTGTTTATTTCATTATATTTGGTTTCTCTCTAGACTTTTAAGCAAATTTAGAAATAAATAATAAAGCACATTTATTTATTTTGTTTCGTCACATGTTAATTTAATATTTAATAACTTATTTATTGACCTTTTTCATGTTCATGCATCTGAACTGTTTAATTTGTATCAGACCTACTGATTTCTGACTGACCTCTGTTCTCAGGAGCTGACCCAAGGAACCAGTGTTTTTAACCAGGAGAGAGAGAGAGAGAGAGAGAGTTATTTATTGGCTCAGAGATGAGGAGCGTCAGTGTTAAACACACATCAGGATCCGTCTCAAACCCTCACACCACCACCTCCACCGCTTTTAGATCTTCCCTTCCTGTGTCACAGACTGACCGCTGCCAATGAGACGGACACACACTAATAACGGCCAGAGGAACTGTGTTCATCCCATGAGGTGTGATCTGGATGTGACCTCAGACTCATGCCTTCCCTTTATCCAGAGCATTAGATGTCATGTGACGCTTCTGTGTGTCTGAAACACTGAGAGTGAGAGTGTCTGAGAGTGTGTTAGAGTCTCTGACCGCTGTCTGAAACACTGCAGATCTGCTCTGAGTGTGTGTTAGAGTCTCCGACCGCTGTCTGAAACACTGCAGATCTGCTCTGAGAGTGTGTTAGAGTCTCTGACCGCTGTCTGAAACACTGCAGATCTGCTCTGAGTGTGTGTTAGAGTCTCCGACCGCTGTCTGAAACACTGCAGATCTGCTCTGAGAGTGTGTTAGAGTCTCTGACCGCTGTCTGAAACACTGCAGATCTGCTCTGAGTGTGTGTTAGAGTCTCTGACCGCTGTCTGAAACACTGCAGATCTGCTCTGAGTGTGTGTTAGAGTCTCTGACCGCTGTCTGAAACACTGCAGATCTGCTCTGAGTGTGTGTTAGAGTCTCTGACCGCTGTCTGAAACACTGCAGATCTGCTCTGAGTGTGTGTTCGAGTCTCTGACCGCTGTCTGAAACACTGCAGATCTGCTCTGAGTGTGTGTTAGAGTCTCTGACCGCTGTCTGAAACACTGCAGATCTGCTCTGAGTGTGTGTTAGAGTCTCTGACCGCTGTCTGAAACACTGCAGATCTGCTCTGAGTGTGTGTTAGAGTCTATGACCGCTGTCTGAAACACTGCAGATCTGCTCTGAGTGTGTGTTAGAGTCTCTGACCGCTGTCTGAAACACTGCAGATCTGCTCTGAGTGTGTGTTAGAGTCTATGACCGCTGTCTGAAACACTGCAGATCTGCTCTGAGAGTGTGTTAGAGTCTCTGACCGCTGTCTGAAACACTGCAGATCTGCTCTGAGTGTGTGTTAGAGTCTCTGACCGCTGTCTGAAACACTGCAGATCTGCTCTGAGAGTGTGTTAGAGTCTCTGACCGCTGTCTGAAACACTGCAGATCTGCTCTGAGTGTGTGTTAGAGTCTCCGACCGCTGTCTGAAACACTGCAGATCTGCTCTGAGTGTGTGTTAGAGTCTCTGACCGCTGTCTGAAACACTGCAGATCTGCTCTGAGTGTGTGTGTTAGAGTCTCTGACCGCTGTCTGAAACACTGCAGATCTGCTCTGAGAGTGTGTTCGAGTCTCTGACCGCTGTCTGAAACACTGCAGATCTGCTCTGAGAGTGTGTTAGAGTCTCTGACCGCTGTCTGAAACACTGCAGATCTGCTCTGAGAGTGTGTTAGAGTCTCTGACCGCTGTCTGAAACACTGCAGATCTGCTCTGAGTGTGTGTTCGAGTCTCTGACCGCTGTCTGAAACACTGCAGATCTGCTCTGAGTGTGTGTTAGAGTCTCTGACCGCTGTCTGAAACACTGCAGATCTGCTCTGAGTGTGTGTTAGAGTCTCTGACCGCTGTCTGAAACACTGCAGATCTGCTCTGAGTGTGTGTTAGAGTCTCTGACCGCTGTCTGAAACACTGCAGATCTGCTCTGAGAGTGTGTTAGAGTCTCTGACCGCTGTCTGAAACACTGCAGATCTGCTCTGAGAGTGTGTTAGAGTCTCTGACCGCTGTCTGAAACACTGCAGATCTGCTCTGAGAGTGTGTTAGAGTCTCTGACCGCTGTCTGAAACACTGCAGATCTGCTCTGAGTGTGTGTTAGAGTCTCTGACCGCTGTCTGAAACACTGCAGATCTGCTCTGAGTGTGTGTTAGAGTCTCTGACCGCTGTCTGAAACACTGCAGATCTGCTCTGAGAGTGTGTTAGAGTCTCTGACCGCTGTCTGAAACACTGCAGATCTGCTCTGAGAGTGTGTTAGAGTCTCTGACCGCTGTCTGAAACACTGCAGATCTGCTCTGAGAGTGTGTTAGAGTCTCTGACCGCTGTCTGAAACACTGCAGATCTGCTCTGAGAGTGTGTTAGAGTCTCTGACCGCTTTCTGAAACACTGCAGATCTGCTCTGAGAGTGTGTTAGAGTCTCTGACCGCTGTCTGAAACACTGCAGATCTGCTCTGAGAGTGTGTTAGAGTCTCTGACCGCTGTCTGAAACACTGCAGATCTGCTCTGAGTGTGTGTTAGAGTCTCTGACCGCTGTCTGAAACACTGCAGATCTGCTCTGAGAGTGTGTTAGAGTCTCTGACCGCTGTCTGAAACACTGCAGATCTGCTCTGAGAGTGTGTTAGAGTCTCTGACCGCTGTCTGAAACACTGCAGATCTGCTCTGAGTGTGTGTTAGAGTCTCTGACCGCTGTCTGAAACACTGCAGATCTGCTCTGAGTGTGTGTTAGAGTCTCTGACCGCTGTCTGAAACACTGCAGATCTGCTCTGAGAGTGTGTTAGAGTCTCTGACCGCTGTCTGAAACACTGCAGATCTGCTCTGAGAGTGTGTTAGAGTCTCTGACCGCTGTCTGAAACACTGCAGATCTGCTCTGAGTGTGTGTTAGAGTCTCTGACCGCTGTCTGAAACACTGCAGATCTGCTCTGAGTGTGTGTTAGAGTCTCTGACCGCTGTCTGAAACACTGCAGATCTGCTCTGAGAGTGTGTTAGAGTCTCTGACCGCTGTCTGAAACACTGCAGATCTGCTCTGAGAGTGTGTTAGAGTCTCTGACCGCTGTCTGAAACACTGCAGATCTGCTCTGAGTGTGTGTTAGAGTCTCTGACCGCTGTCTGAAACACTGCAGATCTGCTCTGAGTGTGTGTTAGAGTCTCTGACCGCTGTCTGAAACACTGCAGATCTGCTCTGAGAGTGTGTTAGATGGACGTTTGTTCACTGTTCTGTTTGTAAGAGGTTAAACGCAAGCATTAAAAGGTTGTGTGTGTGTGTGTGTGTGTGTGTGTGTGTGTGTGGATAGGGCAGCTATATCATCATCATCACACACTGATCTGAATCCGGTGCTATCCGTGTTGTGAACACACTCAGCCGTCTCACACACACACACACTCATTGTTTGTCCCGCTCAGACGCCTCCAGATGTGTATTATAAAGCACTTGCATGTGCTTCATGTGTTGATGTTACAGTCGGTATGATCTCATCACATTAAACTGATCTCAATACTCCCTGGTGCTCGTGGAATCACTCTGTGTGAGAGTGAGTGTGTGTGTGAGTGAGTGGGAGTGAGTAGTTGAGTGAGTAGTTGAGTGAGTGTGAGAGAGTGTGAGAGAGTGTGAGAGAGTGTGAGAGAGTGTGAGAGAGTGTGAGTGTGTGTGTGTGTGTGTGTGTGTGTGTGTGTGTGTGTGTGTGTGTGTGTGTGTGTGTGGGAGTCTGAGTGAGAGTGTGTGTGTGTGTAAGAGAGTGAGAGAGTGAGAGAGAGATGGTGAGAGAGAGTGTGAGAGTGAGAGAGTGAGAGAGTGTGTGTATGGGGTGAATTCAGGGTTATTGGGTCATTTCAAAGGCAAAAACTGTCAGAATCATTGGATTTTGTAAACCCAATACTTTTTTGGTTAAATGGTGATAAACGGTATATATCCCGGTAAGTTTTTCTATTTGGAAAAAATAAATCTGTACTTATTTTAATAATAATTTTATTTCACATCCTGCCCCCTGATACTAAAAGCAATGTTGATATTGAAATACAGTGAGTGTAATGAAGGCTATTCAATACATTGTGCAGAAAGGGGGTTTATACGGTGGCCAAAAACTAAATTAATAATTTAGTTTTTAAATTCACTAAACTAAAAATGAAAATAAAAACAAAAGCATATTAGATGGTCACTTTCATAAAAATATATTTACTTCTGGGTTTAAAATTTCACATATGGCACATTTATTGTCCAACAACAGATATTTTAGAAATATGTATATTTTAGTCAGAATTATTGCGTTCCTATTCTACTGCGCTCCGTCTATTTTGCAAAGTGTGATCGCTCCAGCGCCTCCATGTCACGATTATTGTCTGCTATTGCCTATTTGCTTATTTATTAAATCCAGGTAATTTGAAATTAAGGCTACAATTTATACAAAACGAAATTCACTTTAAAGAAATTCAAAATTATTTCTGACCCTATGTCTTTGACTTTGTCTATGCACTTTTCATAATAGTCTAGATGAAATTTAAAATAGCACTATAATATTTAAACATAATTATTAAACAAAATAGCTACATTTAATAGCTACAATGTCAGAACTGGATTTGAGCGAACGTTGTTTTACTGGTGAGCCGTTCATGAGTGGAGCATTTGCTTGGGTCGCACCGCTTCGCTCATTACATGCGCGTTCTCGTCAGAACCCAAAACGGAATGTAGCTTTTGGTCGCAATACGCCGTATTTATTTGCACATTTATTTTGAACCCCCTCAGTGAAAGCATAACTACCATAGTTGACCAGGGTGACACTTCAGCGTGAGAAATCGGGGGTGTGAGCGTGTGAAACCAATGTGTCTCACGGCCAATGTGTGAGAGTTGGCAGCTCCGAAAAGTTGTGGAATTCAAGTTGATTCGTTAAATCGTTTTCGATAAACGCGCGGACAAATTTTACGTAGTGGTTGCGAAAATACACTTAAAGGGTTAGTTCACCCAAAAATGAAAATTCTGTCATTAATTACTCACCCTCATGTCGTTCGAGACCCGTTCATATTCGGAACACAAATGAAGATATTTTAGTGTAAAGCTGATGCTGAGAAAGGCCTCCATTGGCATTCAGTACATTTATACTCCCAAGACCGATAAAAGGCACTTAAAACGTCGTTACAAAGTCCATCTCACCACAGTGACTCTACAATAATCTTACGATGCGACGACAATAGTTTTTGTGCGCAAAAAAAATCAAAATAACACCTTTATCCAACTTGTTCTTGTCTTCCGTGTGTGCCTCCACGACGCATGCGCGAGAATATGACGTAGCGCCGGCGTTCGGACACATGACCCAGAAGAGATTTGTTTACGAGCAGAGGAAGACGTGCGTATCTCAGCTGTTGAATTCTACACTGATCGTGCTTTAGGTCTCGCGTAGTTCTCAAAATGGGGATGAAGTTTGCATTTCATGGATTCCCGAACGCCGGCGCTACGTCATATTCTCGCGCATGCGTCGTGGAGGCACACGCGGAAGACAAGAACAAGCTGGATAAAGGTGTTATTTAGATTTTTTTTTTGCGCACAAAAACTATTGTCGTCGCATCGTAAGATTATTGTAGAGTCACTGTGGTGAGATGGACTTTGTAACGACGTTTTTAGTGCCTTTTATGGGTCTTGGGAGTATAAGTGTACTGAATGCCAATGGAGGCCTTTCTGAAGCCTTTCTCAGCATCAGCTTTACACTAAAATATCTTCATTTGTGTTCCAAATATGAACGGAGGTCTTACGGGTCTCGAACGACATGAGGGTGAGGAATTAATGACAGAATTTTCATTTTTGGGTGAACTAACCCTTTAAGGCTATATCTCCGCAACGCTTTATCGTATTCAAACCAAACTTGGTACATGTCATCACAAGCATGACCTGAGGCAACATGCTGCGTTTCGGCACAGCGCCACCTACTGGTCCGGAGATACGACAAATTGCTATTTTTGCTTATAAT
>NC_137117.1:5482762-5507762 GCF_949357685.1 Gobio gobio | reverse complement strand
CTTTCTTCTGGCATGTTCTGCAGACAGGGTGACCATCTGCGATTAAGTTTCCCTCAGGACTTTTGTAAAAGCCAAAATATGACAACGCCTCAGATTTGGTCCTTTTAGAGGCTGAAAAATCTCCCGGCGCTGTCACTGCCTTCTGCCATTTATTCTCATTCAGAAAACAGCAGTGCGCTGCGCCAGACTGACGCTGACTGGACAAGATTTACCGCGAGTTTTAAAATCGTGATAATCACATGCGGTTTTAATGATAATTAAATTTTATACGTTATTACTAACCGTCACAAAATTTTACCGTGGTTTATCGTGAAACCGGTAATCGTTGCATCCCTAATCATGATAGAAAATGTTAACAATGTGCTAAATCATGATAGAAAATGCTAAAAACATGCTAACAATGTGCTAATAATGCTAACAATGTATTAAATCATGATAGAAAATGCTAACAATGTGCTAAATCATGATAGAAAATGCTAAAAACATGCTAACAATGTGCTAATAATGCTAACAATGTATTAAATCATGATAGAAAATGCTAAAAACATGCTAACAATGTGCTAATAATGCTAACAATGTATTAAATCATGATAGAAAATGCTAAAAACATGCTAACAATGTGCTAATAATGCTAACAATGTGCTAAATCATGATAGAAAATGCTAAAAACATGCTAACAATGTGCTAATAATGCTAACAATGTATTAAATCATGATAGAATGTGTTAGCACTGTGCTAAACATGTTTAAAACATTTGATTGACTTCAAACTTTCATAAACGTTCACGCCCTCTTGCACAGATGACATCACTGAAGCTCCGCCCACTCAGAGACGCAAACGCTCGCAAGCGGACTCTGATGTTAAAGACACGCCTACTTCTCTTCCAGTGACGAGAAGCTCCGCCCCCTCGACCCCAGCAGGTGACCTGAAGTCTGGCTAACAATGTGCTAAAGCATGATGGAAACATGCTAACAATGTGCTAAAGCATGATAGAAACATGCTAACAATGTGCTAAAGCATGATGGAAACATGCTAACAATGTGCTAAAGCATGATAGAAACATGCTAACAATGTGCTAAAGCATGATAGAAACATGCTAACAATGTGCTAAAGCATGATAGAAAATGCTAACAATGTGCTAATCATGCTAACAATGTGTTAATCTTGCTAACATGCTAACAATGTGCTTAATCATGATAGAAAATGTTAACAATGTGTTAAAGCATGATAGAAAATGTTAAAACATGCTAACAATGTGCTAATCATGATAGAAAATGCTAACAATGTGCTAAAGCATGATAGAAACATGCTAACAATGTGCTAATCATGCTTAAAACATGATGATAATGTGTTAATCATGTTAACAATGTGTTAAATCATGATAGAATGTGTTAGCACTGTGCTAAACATGTTTAAAACATTTGATTGACTTCAAACTTTCATAAACGTTCACGCCCTCTTGCACAGATGACATCACTGAAGCTCCACCCACTCAGAGACGCAAACGCTCGCAAGCGGACTCTGATGTTAAAGACACGCCTACTTCTCTTCCAGTGACGAGAAGCTCCACCCCTTCGACAGCAGCAGGTGACCTGAAGTCTGGCTAACAATGTGCTAAAGCATGATAGAAACATGCTAACAATGTGCTAAAGCATGATAGAAAATGCTAAAAACATGCTAACAATGTGTTAATATGCTAACAATGTATTAAATCATGATAGAAAATGCTAACAATGTGCTAAAGCATGATAGAAAATGCTAACAATGTGCTAATCATGCTTAAAACATGATGATAATGTGTTAATCATGTTAACAATGTGCTAATCATGCTAAAACTTGTTAGCACTGTGTTAGAACATGTTTAAAACATTTTATTGACGCCCTCTTGCACAGATGACATCACTGCCGCGCCGCCCACTCTGAGACGCAAACGCTTGCAAGCGGACACTGATGTTAAAGACACGCCTACTTCTCTTCCAGTGACGAGAAGCTCCGCCCCCTCGACCCCAGCAGGTGACCTGAAGTCTTGCTAACAATGTGCTAATCATGCTAACAACATGCTAACATTGTATTAAATCATGATAGAAAATGCTAACAATGTGCTAATCAGGTTAACAACATGCTAACATTGTATTAAATCATGATAGAAAATGCTAACAATGTGCTAATCATGTTAACAACATGCTAACATTGTATTAAATCATGATAGAAAATGCTAACAATGTGCTAATCATGTTAACAATGTCCTAAATCATGTTAAAACGTGTTAGCACTGTGCTAGAACATGTTTAAAACATTTTACTGACTTCAAACTTTCATAAACATTCATGCCCTCTTGCACCGATGACATCACTGAAGCTCCGCCCACTCTGAGACGCAAACGCTCGCAAGCGGACGCTGAGGTTAAAGACACGCCTACTTCTCTTCCAGTGACGAGAAGCTCCGCCCCCTCGACCGCAGCAGGTGACCTGAAGTCTTGCTAACAATGTGTTAAATCATGCTAACAAAATGCTAACAATATGTTTAATGATGCTATAAAGCGTTAGCACTGTGCTAGAACATGTTTAAAACATTTAATTGACTTCAAACTTCCATAAACGTTCACGCCCTCTTGCACAGATGACATCACTGAAGCTCCGCCCACTCTGAGACGCAAACGTTCACAAGCGGACGCTGAGGTTAAAGACACGCCTACTTCTCTTCCAGTGACGAGAAGCTCCACCCCTTCGACAGCAGCAGGTGACCTGAAGTCTGGCTAACAATGTGCTAATCATGCTAACAACATGCTAACAATGTGCTAATCATGCTAACAACATGCAGAAAAATGTTAACAATGTGTTAAATCATGCTAGCAAAATGCTAACAATGTGTTAAATAATGCTAGCAAAATGCTAACAATGTGCTAATTCATGCTAAAACGTGTTAGCACTGTCTTAGAACATGTTTAACACATTTTATTGACTCCAAACTTCCATAAACGTTCACGCCCTCTTGCACAGATGACATCACTGCCACGCCGCCCACTCTGAGACGCAAACGCTCGCAAGCGGACTCTGATGTGAAGGACACGCCTACTTCTCTTCCAGTGACGAGAAGCTCCGCCCCCTCGACCCCAGCAGGTGACCTGAAGTCTGGCTAACAATGTGCTAATCATGCTAACAACATGCTAGCAATGTGCTAATCATGTTAACATGCTAGCAATGTGTTAATCATGTTAACAATGTGCTAATCATGCTAACAACATTCAGAAAAATGCTAACAATGTGCTAAATCATGCTAAAACATGTTAGCACTGTGTTAGAACCTATTTAAAACATTTTATTGACTTCAAACTTATATAAACGTTCACGCGCCTCTTGCACAGTTGACATCACTGAAGCTCCGCCCACTCTGAGACGCAAACGTTCACAAGCGGACGCTGAGGTTAAAGACACGCCTACTTCTCTTCCAGTGACGAGAAGCTCCGCCCCCTCGACCCCAGCAGGTGACCTGAAGTCTTGCTAATAATGTGCTAATCATGCTAACATGTTAATCATGCTAACAACATTTTAATCAGGTTAGCAAATGCTAATTCATATTAGAATTATACCAGCAACGTGTTAAAACATGCTAACATGTGAAATGTGTTAACGATGTGTGCTAAATCATGTTAGCAAAGTAATAAATACGGCTAGAAATATACCAGGAACATGTTAAGTCATGTTAGAAACGTATTAAAACTTTATAGCAATGTCCTAAATCATGCTAGAACATGTTTAAAACATTTTATTGACTCCAAACTTTCATAAACGTTCACGCCCTCTTGCACAGTTGACATCACTGAAGCTCCGCCCACTCTGAGAAGCAAACGTTCACAAGCGGACTCTGATGTTAAAGACACGCCTACTTCTCTTCCAGTGACGAGAAGCTCCGCCCCCTCGACCGCAGCAGGTGACCTGAAATCTTGCTAATGTGCTAATCATGCTAACAACATGCTAACAATGTGCTAATCATGTTAACAACATGCAGAAAAATGTTAACAATGTGTTAAATCATGCTAGCAAAATGCTAACAATGTGTTAAATAATGCTAAAACATGTTAGCAATGTGCTAGAACCTATTTAAAACATTTTATTGACTTCAAACTTTCACGCGCTCTATTGCAGATCTGAGCAAGAGCACCGATGACATCACTGAAGTTCCGCCCATTCTGAGACGCAAACGTTCGCAAGCGGACTCTGATGTTAAAGACACGCCTACTTCTCTTCCAGTGACGAGAAGCTCCGCCCCCTCGACCCCAGCAGGTGACCTGAAGTCTGGCTAACAATGTGCTAATCATGCTAACAACATGCTAATAATGCTAACAACATGCTAACAATGTGCTAATCATGCTAACAACATGAAGAAAAATGATAACAATGTGCTAAATAATGCTAGCAAAATGCTAACAATATGTTAAATAATGCTAAAACGTGTTAGCACTGTGTTAGAACATGTTTAAAACATTTTATTGACTTCAAACTTCAATAAACGTTCACGCCCTCTTGCACAGATGACATCACTGAAGCTCCGCCCACTCTGAGAAGCAAACGCTCGCAAGCGGACACTGATGTGAAGGACACGCCCACTTCTCTTCCAGTGACGAGAAGCTCCGCCCCCTCGACCCCAGCAGGTGACCTGAAGTCTTGCTAACAATGTGCTAATCATGTTAATAACATGCAGAAAAATGCTAACAATGTGTTAAAACATGCTAGAAATATGTTAATTCATGTTAGCAATGTGCTAGAACCTATTTAAAACATTTTATTGACTTCAAACGTTCACACGCTCTATTGCAGATCTGAGCGAGAGCACCGATGACATCACTGCCGCGCCGCCCACTCTGAGACGCAAATGCTCGCAAGCGGACTCTGATGTTAAAGACACGCTTACTTCTCTTCCAGAGACGAGAAGCTCCGCCCCCTCAACCCCAGCAGGTGACCTGAAGTCTTGCTAACAATGTGCTAATCATTTTAACAACATGCAGAAACATGTTAACAGTGTGCTAATTATGCTAACAACATGCTAACAATTTATTAAATCATGCTAGAAACATGCTAACAATGTGCTAAATCATGCTAAAACATGTTAGCAATGTGCTAGAACCTATTTAAAACATTTTATTGACTTCAAATGTTCACGCGCTCGACTGCAGATCTGAGCGAGAGCACAGATGACATCACTGCCGCGCCGCCCACTCTGAGACGCAAACGTTCGCAAGCGGACTCTGATGTTAAAGACACGCCTACTTCTCTTCCAGTGACGAGCAGCTCCGCCCCCTCGACCCCAGCAGGTGACCTGAAGTCTTGCTAACAATGTGCTAATCATGCTAACAACATGCTAACAATGTGCTAATAATGCTAACAAAATGCTAACAATGTGCTAATCATGTGCTAATCATGCTAACAGTGTATTAAATCATGCTAGAAACATGCAGTAACATGTTAACAATGTGTTAAATAATGCTAAAACGTGTTAGAGCATGTTTAAAAATTGTATTGGCTTTAAACGTTCACGCCCTCTTGCACAGATGACATCACTGCCGCGCCGCCCACTCTGAGACGCAAACGCTCGCAAGGGGACGCTGAGGTTAAAGACACGCCTACTTCTCTTCCAGTGACGAGAAGCTCCGCCCCCTCGACTCCAGCAGGTGACCTGAAGTCTGGCTAACAATGTGCTAATCATGCTAACAACATGCAGAAACAGGCTAACAACATGCTAGAAATATGTTAGCAATGTGCTAGAACCCATATAAAACTTTATGCGCTCGACTGCAGATCTGAGCGAGAGCACCGATGACATCACTGAAGCTCCGCCCACTCTGAGACGCAAACGCTCGCAAGCGGACGCTGAGGTTAAAGACACGCCTACTTCTCTTCCAGTGACGAGAAGCTCCGCCCCCTCGACTCCAGCAGGTGACCTGAAGTCTGGCTAACAATGTGCTAATCATGCTAACAACATGCAGAAACAGGCTAACAACATGCTAGAAATATGTTAGCAATGTGCTAGAACCCATATAAAACTTTATGCGCTCGACTGCAGATCTGAGCGAGAGCACCGATTACATCACTGAAGCTCCGCCCACTCTGAGACGCAAACGCTCTCAAGCGGACTCTGATGTTAAAGACACGCCTACTTCTCTTCCGGTGACGAGCAGCTCCGCCCCTTCGACAGCAGCAGGTGACCTGAAGTATTGCTAACAATGTGCTAATCATGCTAACATGTTAACAATGTATTAAATCGTGATAGAAACATGCTAAGGTGTGTCGGCAATGTGTTAAATCATGCTAGTCAATATGTGTTGCTAATTAAATCCTTTAAACTTTCATAGTTTTTCAAACTTATTTCAAACTTTACTCACAGTTAGCATTAAAATTAGCATTTAAAATCAGTTTTACAAGCAGCGTTCTCGCTTGTTTCTGCTTCTTCTTCTCCTGTGTTTTGATCAGGAGATGTGTAATAGCGCCCCCTACCGTATAACAGAGAACACGCGGTGTTTCCACATAGATGTGTCCTGGTCTTAGTTTGTGAGTGGTTTTAAAGCTGCACTATGAAAGCTGTGTGAAAGATATAACTACATTTTTATTATTATCCCGCTCTTAAAAGATTTCCCATGAGTCCCATTACAGAAGCAAATGAGCAGTTGTGGATGTGTTCATTATGGTCTGGAGGGTCATTATGAGCATAAAGAGCTTCTGCCCTGATCACTGTACAGGCTTGAAGAGGAAGCGGCTCACAGACGAGCAAGAGGAGCTGAGACAGACGGCCGTCTCCGGAAAACAGGATGAGGCGAAAGAGGAGAAGAATCCGCGAGGTGAAGAGGTGAGAGTTATTGTTATCATCCACTGGTGTGGACACTAATATAGTTATCGTTATAGTTATCGTCTGCTGGTGTGGACACTAATATAGTTATAGTTATCGTCAGCTGGTGTGGACACTAATATAGTTATAGTTATCGTCAGCTGGTGTGGACACTAATATAGTTATAGTTATCGTCAGCTGGTGTGGACACTAATATAGTTATCGTTATAGTTATCGTCTGCTGGTGTGGACACTAATATCGTTATAGTTATCGTCAGCTGGTGTGGACACTAATATAGTTATAGTTATCGTCTGCTGGTGTGGACACTAATATAGTTATCGCTATAGTTATCGTCCGCTAGTGTGGACACTAATATACAACCCCAAATCAGAAAAAGTTGGGACTGTATGGAAAACGAAAAAAAAAAAAGTGATTTCTAAATTTACTTTGACTTGTATTTCATTGCAGACAATATGAACACAAAATATTTCATGTTTTGTCTGGCCAACTTCATGTCATTTGTAAATATGCCTCCTTTCCTGTCATTCAGACCTGCAACACATTTCAAAAAAAGTTGGGACAGGAGCAATTTAGGGCTAGTAATGAGGTAAAATGGTTAAATAATGATGTGATTGGAAACAGGTGATGTCAGCAGGTGATTGTAATTATGATTTGGTACAAAAGCAGCATCCAAGAAAGGTCTAATCCTTTAGGAGCAAAGATGGGCCGAGGATCGCCAGTTTGCCAACAAATACGTGAGAAAATTATTGAAATGTTTAAAAACAATGTTCCTCAAAGAAAGATAGAAAGAGATTCGGATATTTCACATTCAACAGTGCATAACATAATTAAAAGATTCAAGGAATCTGGAGGAGTTTCAGTGCGTAAAGGACAAGGGCGCAAGCCTAAGCTGAACAACCGTGATCTCCGATCCCTCAGGCAGCACTGCATCAAGAATCGTCATTCATCTATAAGCGATATCACCACATGGGCTCAGGACTACTTTGGCAAACCTTTGTCAAGTACCACAATATGTAGTTACATCCACAAATGCCAGTTAAAACTGTACTGTGCCAAAAGGAAGCCCTATGTTAACAGTGTCCAGAAGCGCCGTCGACTTCTCTGGGCTCGAGGCATCTGGGATGGACCATCACACAGTGGAAACGTGTACTGTGGTCAGATGAATCAGTATTTCAGGTATTTTTTGGGAGGAATGGACGCCGTGTGCTCCGGACCAAAGAAGAAAAGGATCATCCAGACTGTTACCAGCAACAAGTCCAAAAGCCAGGGTCTGTCATGGTATGGGGTTGTGTCAGTGCCCTTGGCAAAGGTAACTTGCACTTCTGTGAAGGCACCATTAATGCTGAAAAGTACATAGAGATTTTGGAGCATAATATGCTGCCTTCAAGAAGACATCTTTTCCAGGGACGTCCATGCATATTTCAACAAGACAATGCAAAACCACATTCTGCACACATTCTGCAGTCCTGGCTGCGGAGGAAGAGGGTTCGGGTACTTGACTGGCCTGCCTGCAGTCCTGACCTGTCTCCAATAGAGAATGTGGACAACGAAGAGCCCGTACTGTTGCCCACCTTAAGACTTGTTTGCAGGAAGAATGAGACAAAATTACACCTGAAACACTTCATCACTTGGTGTCTTCAGTCCCTAAACGTCTTTTAAGTGTTGTGAAAAGGAATGGTAACATTACAAAGTGGTAAATGCTTTACTGTCCCAACTTTTTTTGAAATGTGTTGCAGGTCTGAATGACAGGAAAGGATGCATATTTACAAATGACATGAAGTTGACCAGACAAAACATTAAATATTTTGTGTTCATATTGTCTGCAATGAAATACAAGTCAAAGTAAATTTAGAAATCACTTCTTTTTTTATTTATTTGCGTTTTCCATACTGTCCCAACTCTTTCTGATTTGGGGTTGTAGTTATCGTTATAGTTATCGTCCGCTGGTGTGGACACTAATATAGTTATCCTTATAGTTATCGTCCACTGGTGTGGACACTAATATAGTTATCGTTATAGTTATAGTCCACTGGTGTGGACACTTATATAGTTATCCTTATAGTTATTGTCCACTGGTGTGGACACTAATATAGTTATCCTTATAGTTATCGTCCACTGGTGTGGACACTAATATAGTTATCGTTATAGTTATCGTCCACTGGTGTGGACACTAATATATTTATCCTTATAGTTATCGTCCACTGGTGTGGACACTTATATAGTTATCGTTATAGTTATCGTCCACTGGTGTGGACACTAATATAGTTATCGCTATAGTTATCGTCCGCTGGTGTGGACACTAATATAGTTATCCTTATAGTTATCGTCCGCTGGTGTGGACACTAATATAGTTATAGTTATCGTCCGCCGGTGTGGACACAATATAGTTATCCTTATAGTTATCGTCCGCCGGTGTGGACACAATATAGTTATCCTTATAGTTATCGTCCACTGGTGTGGACACTTATATAGTTATCGCTATAGTTATCGTCTGCTGGTGTGGACACTAATATAGTTATCGTTATAGTTATCGTCCACTGGTGTGGACACTAATATATTTATCCTTATAGTTATCGTCCACTGGTGTGGACACTTATATAGTTATCGTTATAGTTATCGTCCACTGGTGTGGACACTAATATAGTTATCGCTATAGTTATCGTCCGCTGGTGTGGACACTAATATAGTTATCCTTATAGTTATCGTCCGCTGGTGTGGACACTAATATAGTTATAGTTATCGTCCGCCGGTGTGGACACAATATAGTTATCCTTATAGTTATCGTCCGCCGGTGTGGACACAATATAGTTATCCTTATAGTTATCGTCCACTGGTGTGGACACTTATATAGTTATCGCTATAGTTATCGTCTGCTGGTGTGGACACTAATATAGTTATCGCTATAGTTATCGTCTGCTGGTGTGGACACTAATATAGTTATCGTTATAGTTATCGTCAGCTGGTGTGGACACTAATATAGTTAACGTTATCGTCCACTGATGTGGACACTAATATAGTTATCACTATAGTTATCGTCTGCTGGTGTGGACACTAATTTAGTTATCGTTATAGTTATCGTCAGCTGGTGTGGACACTAATATAGTAAACTTTATCGTCCACTGATGTGGACACTAATATAGTTATCACTATAGTTATCGTCTGCTGGTGTGGACACTAATTTAGTTATCACTATAGTTATCGTCCGCTGGTGTGGACACTAATATAGTTAGCGCTGTAGTTAGCGCTATAGCGCGGGAGCGCTGTAGGCGGAGCCGGCTGACGTCTCTCTGTGTGTCTGTCTCCCGCAGAGGAGCAAGATCCCGCCGGAGAAGAGGCAGAGCGTGCTGAAGTCCCTGCAGGGGCTGGTCACGTCCACCAGGGGGAAGACTCCGCCCAGCGCTGAGCCTCAACACCAGGAGCCGCAGAAGCGGAGCCGAGGGGGGCGGAGCGAGAGGAAGGAGGCGGAGCAGAACGGAGAACATGACAGCCGGAGCGCAGAGTGAGTGATTTAGTTCATGGTAAAAGTATCTGATGTGAGTTTGAGCAACAGATAAATCAGATCAGATCTTAGAGAGAACAACATTCAAACTGAACAAACACTATTCTACACGCCCACACGCTCTTCTGATTGGCTGTTAGTGCAGTTAGTGACTCTGCCCACACGCTCTTCTGATTGGCTGTGATTGTGGATTGATTTGGTTGCGAGTGCAGTGCGCCTGCAGAGAGACTCCGCCCACACTCTCTTCTGATTGGCTGTGAGTGTGAATTGATTTGGTTGCGAGTGCATTTGCAGAGACTCCGCCCACACTCTCTTCTGATTGGCTGTGAGTGTGGATTGATTTGGTTGCGAGTGCATTTGCAGAGACTCCGCCCACACTCTCTTCTGATTGGCTGTGAGTGTGGATTGGTTGCGAGTGATCAAGATCTGGTGATTTGACTGTTGTCGCTATAAATGATATTCAAACTCACATTAGACGCGTTTAGCGTTAATGATGATGATGTCGTAGTTATGATTATTAACTGAGTGTTTGTTTCTACAGACAGAACAACACCAGCAGAGAGGAGGAGCGCAAAGGTGAGACACACACATCGAAACCTGTGTGTGTGTGTGTGTAGCGCTCTAACTGTGTGTGTGTGTGTGTGTGTGTGTAGCGCTCTAACTGTGTGTGTGTGTAGAGCTCTAAATGTGTGTGTGTGTGTGTAGCGCTCTAACTGTGTGTGTGTGTGTGTGTAGCGCTCTAACTGTGTGTGTGTGTGTGTGTAGCGCTCTAACTGTGTGTGTGTGTGTAGCGCTCTAACTGTGTGTGTGTGTGTGTGTGTAGCGCTCTAACTGTGTGTGTGTGTGTGTGTAGCGCTCTAACTGTGTGTGTGTGTGTGTAGCGCTCTAACTGTGTGTGTGTGTGTGTGTAGCGCTCTAACTGTGTGTGTGTGTAGCGCTCTAACTGTGTGTGTGTGTGTGTGTGTTTCAGCTCCCTCCCTGTCGGTCACAGACTCTCTACTCTACCGGCTGCACGGTGACATCAGAATCTCCATGACGCTCGACAATCCAGTATGAACCGGTTTCCTGTCAGTTGTTCATCAGTTGCGTATGTGTTGCGGGGATTGTGGGTAATCTCTCTCTCTCTCTGTCAGGATGTCAGTAAGTGTCTGTCGGCTCTGGACGAGCTGAGCACCGTCCCTGTGTCGTCCCGAAACATCCAGAACCACAGCGAGCTCATCGACACACTCCGCAAGGTGAGAGTGCGGCCCGTCCGCCGCTGAGGCTTCTGGGTCAGAGCCGGGACTCACGCGTGTGTGTGTGTGTGTGTGTGTCGTCAGATGCGGTGGTTCCGTGGTAGCGAGGCCATCATGTTCAAAGCCTCCATGCTGTATCACCGCTTCAAGAACATCTACCTGATCGGGGACGCAGACGAGGCTCTGAGTCCGCAGTACATCGAGGCTCTGCAGGAGGAGCGGGAGCGCGCAGGTAAAGGTCAGAGGTCATGTGACCGCTCACACTCACACCTGCTCATCTCCATCAGCTCATAGAACCGCTTGCGTGAAATTTGCCACACTGATAGAGGGCAGTCTGATCTGTCACTGTAGCAATTTTGGAGTCTCTAACTCAATCCCTCTAGCGCCACCGTCAGTCCAAAGTTTCACTCATGTGTATGCTAATAACTTTTGAACCCTAAGGGATAGAGACAAAAAAAAAATTCCCGCCATTTTGAATTTTACGAAAAACCTACTTTTGCGAACTCCTCCTAGACGGTTCATCTGATTTGCTTGAAAATTGACCCAGATCATCTTCCGACCATGTTGCGAAGTTGTGGAATTCAAGTTGATTCGTCAAATCGTTTTCGATAAACACACAAACAAATTTTACGTAGCGCTTGCGAAAATACACTTAAGGCTATATCTCCGCAACGCTTTATCGTATTCAAACCAAACTTAGTACATGTCATCACAAGCATGACCTGAGGCAACATGCAGCGTTTCGGCACAGCGCCACCTACCGGTCCGGAGATACAAAAATGGCTATTTTTGCTTATAACTTCTGAACCATTTGTCCAAAAATAAAAAGTGTTCTCGTTAGATTCAGGACGGCATGCAGAGTCGTCTGATATCCAATTTTACCATATCAGCCATTTTGGCTGTCGGCCATTTTGAATTATGTGCTAAAATGCTGTATTTTATGAACTCTGGAATTTATATTAAATTAATAATTTAGCGCTTAAAAAACGTTAGATGATATCTTCGCAACCGCTAGTCCGATCGAGACGAAACCAGCGTCAGAAGTTTAGAAACATAGGTCGATAGCTGACCGCTAATGCCCAAATGTCAAAATATTGATAGTAAGGGGAGTAAAATCCAATCAAAGTCAGGTGTCAGTCATATTTTACGTGTTTTTTCATATAAATGTCTATAACTTCAAAATGAAATTAGATATTTTCACCAAAATTGACACACACATGTATGGGCTCACTACGAGGACACATACAAATATGGTAGGATTGTGTCTCTTGGTGGCGCTAATAATGGAACAAAACATTAAATTCCTATAGACTACAATGCATTTTTCAGCCTTTTTGCCTAAAATCATCTTCAAATGTGTTTTAATTGCTCATTGCTGCTGTTGATCTGACACTGCCAGCCATTTTGGCATGCCTTGTCTTCTTACTTTGCCCTTGGCCCCGGTAATGCTGCTTGCAGATATATTCTTTTATTTTTTTTCTCTTTTTGGAGAATTTAATGGTTAAATTTAAATTTTTGTAAACAAAAAGCATGTCTAATTAATTGGAATCATAAATATTATTTTTTTTTAAAAAGGGTCCTAAACATTTATTTTCATAAAAATGATCAAATTTAACAATTTATTAAAAGTTTTATGGTGTTTATGTATAAGGTACTATGTCAAGTTGTTGCTGTTAATCTGTGTTTTGTTCAATTGTTATTAAATTCTATTTAATCTGTTAAATTTTTCTCCAAATTCATTTTTGGGGGATTTTAATCATTAAATTTAAATTTTTATAAACATAAAGCATGTCTAATTAATTGGAATCATACAAAGTGTAAATTTTAACAACAGTTTATTCAAACTTTAACCTTTTTTTTTAACCAACACACGGCTAACTAACTCAACCAGGCCCCGCCCCTTTATTCTGCGCATTAATTATTATAATGAGGAATATGAACTTGTGCTCATCACACACTAGAGACAGATGAAGATGAAGTAATAACTGTGTGTGTGTGTGTGTGTGTGTGTGTCCAGTTCTCAGCCCGACGGGCATCTGCCAAGAGACTCCGGACACCACACAAGCGCCTCAACCCACTGACCTCGTACCTCACAGGTATGACATCATCATGACATCACATCAAACTTTTTTTTTAATCTTTTATGTTAATTTAACATTTAATCACCGTACGTTAATGTGTGTGTGTATATTATATACAGGGGCTGGTCATATAATTAGAATATCATCAAAAAGTTTAAAAAGGGAAACTTGTATATTACATTCATTCATTACAAAGACTGATATATTTCAAATGTTTATTTCTTTTAATTTTGATGATTATAACTGACAACTAAGGAAAATCCCAAATTCAGTATCTCAGAAAATAAGAATATTACTTAAGACCAATACAAAGAAAGGATTTTTAGAAATCTTGGCCAACTGAAAAGTATGAACATGTACAGCACTCAATACTTAGTTTGGGCTCCTTTTGCCTGAATTACTGCAGCAATGCGGCGTGGCATGGAGTCGATCAGTCTGTGGCACTGCTCAGGTGTTATGAGAGCCCAGGTTGCTTTGATAGTGGCCTTCAGCTCTTCTGCATTGTTGGGTCTGGCATATCGCATCTTCCTCTTCACAATAGCCCATAGATTTTCGTTGACCTTGGACCTCAGAAAACACAGTGGACCAACACCAGCAGATGACATGGCACCCCAAACCATCACTGACTGTGGAAACTTTACACTGGACCTCAAGCAGCGTGGATTGTGTGCCTCTCCTCTCTTCCTCCAGGCTCTGGGACCCTGATTTCCAAAGGAAATGCTAAATTTACTTTCATCAGAGAACATAACTTTGGACCACTCAGCAGCAGTCCAGTCCTTTCTGTCTTTAGCCCAGGCGAGACGCTTCTGATGCTGTCTGTTGTTCAAGAGTGGCTTGACACAAGGAATGCGACAGCTGAAACCCATGTCTTGCATACGTCTGTGCGTAGTGGTTCTTGAAGCACAATCCTCTCCAGGGTGTGGTTATCCCTATTGCTTGTCCACTTTTTTCTTCCTTCCCTTCGCCTCTCTATTAATGTGCTTGGACACCAGTGATGCGCGGGTCAATGTATAAACAACCCGCACCCGACCGACGTTTTCAACTAACCCGCCCGCAACTCGGACCGCAAAAAAAAAGAAGAAAATATTGTACCCGACCCGCTTCCTGACCCGCATTTTTTAAAAGTAGTAAATGCTCATCGTAGCTCATTGGGCCATTGAGAAAATGTTTCAGGCCCTGACGTGGTGCGCTCAGAGGTGCAGCAGCGAGAGCAGGAAGTTCTTGAGGCGGCCCATCATTTTCCATTTCAGCTCCAGATGCATATTATTGATGAACGCGATGTTTATGTTTCGACCCGGCTTGAAGAATTCATCAGCCCACATTTGGAAAACATTTGGAAAAGTGTGAAAGCCCTTAGGAGCGCAAACTGTTATTTTTCTGAATGCTGTATGATATAGCCTAGTGTTATGTAATACAGGCTTGATTTATTCATTTATTTCGTTAAATTTTCTTAACAATTAAGATGCTGCATGTGTTTATCCAGTCTAATCGAAGTGTGCGTCTCTCCCCCGACTTTCCCAACAAAAATCCCGCCCCCTCTCAGAAAATACATAAAACTGACTTTAAATGCGTTTAAAAGTAGCCTATTAAAATGGTACAATGGCATTGCTCAGTTCAACGTTTTGGGAAATCGGGCATTTTGTCCCGCGTCAGCATTTATTCAAAAGTTAATAACGCTCAACATTCAAAAGGTAAATAAGGATTTATTGACGATCCGACCGACCGTGACCCGAATATCATTAAAAATATTTTTGGATGACTCGTAACCGCGGGTAACCGCGGGTGGCCGCGGGCACCCGCTCATTTTGGATCAACCCGCGCATCACTGTTGGACACAGAGCTCTGTGAACAGCCAGCCTCTTTTGCAATGACCTTTTGTGTCTTGCCCTCCTTGTGCAAGGTGTCGATGGTCGTCTTTTGGACAACTGTTAAGTCAGCAGTCTTCCCCATATTTGTGTAACCTACAGAACTAGACTGAGAGACCATTTAAAGGCCTTTGCAGGTGTTTTGAGTTCATTAGCTGATTAGAGTGTGGCACCAGGTGTCTTCAATATTGAACCTTTTCACAATATTCACATTTTCTGAGATACTGAGTTTGGGATTTTCCTTAGTTGTCCGTTATAATCATCAAAATTAAAAGAAATAAACATTTGAAATATATCAGTCTGTGTGTAATGAATGAATATAATATACAAGTTTCACTTTTTGAATGGAATTAGTGTAGTAAATCAACTTTTTGGATGATATTCTAATTATATGACCAGCACCTGTGTGTATATATATATACAGTGAGGAAAATAAGTATTTGAACACCCGCTATTTTGCAAGTTCTCCAACTTAGAAATCATGGAGGGTCTGAAATTGTCATCGGAGGTGCATGTCCACTGTAGCAGACATAATCTAAATTAAAAAAAATCCAGAAATCACAATGTATGATTTTTTAAACTATTTATTTGTATGATACAGCTGCAAATAAGTATTTGAACACCTGAGAAAATCAATGTTAATATTTGGTACAGTAGCCTTTGTTTGCAATTCCAGAGGTCAAAGGTTTCCTGTAGTTTTTCAGCAGGTTTGCACTGCAGGAGGGATTTTGGCCCACTCCTCCACACAGATCTTCTCTAGATCAGGTTTCTGGCCGGAGTTTGAGCTCCTCCAAAGATTCTCTATTGGGTTTAGGTCTGGAGACTGGCTAGGCCACGCCAGAACCTTGATCTGCTTCTTACAGAGCCACTCCTTGGTTCTCCTGGCTGTGCTTCGGGTCATTGTCATGTTGGAAGACCCAGCCTCGACCCATCTTCAGCTCTAACTGAGGGAAGGAGGTTGTTCCCCAAAATCTCGCAATACATGGCCCCGGTCATCCTCTCCTTAATACAGTGCAGTCGCCCTGTCCCATGTGCAGAAAAACACCCCCACAGCATGATGCTGCCACCCCCATGCTTCACAGTAGGGATGGTGTTCTTGGGATGGTACTCATCATTCGACCCAAAAAGTTCTATTTTGGTCTCATCTGACCACATGACTTTCTCCCATGACTCCTCTGGATCATCCAAATGGTCATTGGCAAACTTAAGACGGGAACCTTCCGTGCCATGCATGATTTCAAACCATGACCATGTCTTAGTGTATTACCAACAGTAACCTTGGAAACGGTGGTCCCAGCTCTTTTCAGGTCATTGACCAGCTCCTCCCGTGTAGTTCTGGGCTGATTTCTCCCCTTTCTCAGGATCATTGAGACCCCACGAGGTGAGATCTTGCATGGAGCCCCAGTCTGAGGGAGATTGACAGTCATGTTTAGCTTCTTCCATTTTCTAATGATTGCTCCAACAGTGGACCTTTTTTCACCAAGCTGCTTGGCAATTTCCCCGTAGCCCTTTCCAGCCTTGTGGAGGTGTACAATTTAGTCTCTAGTGTGTTTGGACAGCTCTTTGGTCTTGGCCATGTTAGTAGTTGGATTCTTACTGATTGTATGGGATGGACAGGTGTCTTTATGCAGCTAACGACCTCAAACAGGAGCATCTAATTTAGGATAATAAATGGAGTGGAGGTGGACATTTTAAAGGCAGACTAACAGGTATTTGAGGGTCAGAATTCTAGCTGATAAACAGGTGTTCAAATACTTATTTGCAGCTGTATCACACAAATAAATAGTTAAAAAATCATACATTGTGATTTCTGGATTTTTTTTTTTTAGATTATGTCTCACAGTGGACATGCACCTACGATGACAATTTCAGACCCCTCCATGATTTCTAAGTGGGAGAACTTGCAAAATAGCGGGTGTTCAAATACTTATTTTCCTCACTGTATATATAATATATGTATGTTTACTTAAGCTAATTTACTTATTTTAATAATATTATTATTATTATTAATAATTTTTAGACTTTTAATCTCATTTATTTTACATTTTATCATAATTTAACATTTAATCATTTGTTTATTTCATTATATTTGGTTTCTCTCTAGACTTTTAAGCAAATTTAGAAATAAATAATAAAGCACATTTATTTATTTTGTTTCGTCACATGTTAATTTAATATTTAATAACTTATTTATTGACCTTTTTCATGTTCATGCATCTGAACTGTTTAATTTGTATCAGACCTACTGATTTCTGACTGACCTCTGTTCTCAGGAGCTGACCCAAGGAACCAGTGTTTTTAACCAGGAGAGAGAGAGAGAGAGAGAGAGTTATTTATTGGCTCAGAGATGAGGAGCGTCAGTGTTAAACACACATCAGGATCCGTCTCAAACCCTCACACCACCACCTCCACCGCTTTTAGATCTTCCCTTCCTGTGTCACAGACTGACCGCTGCCAATGAGACGGACACACACTAATAACGGCCAGAGGAACTGTGTTCATCCCATGAGGTGTGATCTGGATGTGACCTCAGACTCATGCCTTCCCTTTATCCAGAGCATTAGATGTCATGTGACGCTTCTGTGTGTCTGAAACACTGAGAGTGAGAGTGTCTGAGAGTGTGTTAGAGTCTCTGACCGCTGTCTGAAACACTGCAGATCTGCTCTGAGTGTGTGTTAGAGTCTCCGACCGCTGTCTGAAACACTGCAGATCTGCTCTGAGAGTGTGTTAGAGTCTCTGACCGCTGTCTGAAACACTGCAGATCTGCTCTGAGTGTGTGTTAGAGTCTCCGACCGCTGTCTGAAACACTGCAGATCTGCTCTGAGAGTGTGTTAGAGTCTCTGACCGCTGTCTGAAACACTGCAGATCTGCTCTGAGTGTGTGTTAGAGTCTCTGACCGCTGTCTGAAACACTGCAGATCTGCTCTGAGTGTGTGTTAGAGTCTCTGACCGCTGTCTGAAACACTGCAGATCTGCTCTGAGTGTGTGTTAGAGTCTCTGACCGCTGTCTGAAACACTGCAGATCTGCTCTGAGTGTGTGTTCGAGTCTCTGACCGCTGTCTGAAACACTGCAGATCTGCTCTGAGTGTGTGTTAGAGTCTCTGACCGCTGTCTGAAACACTGCAGATCTGCTCTGAGTGTGTGTTAGAGTCTCTGACCGCTGTCTGAAACACTGCAGATCTGCTCTGAGTGTGTGTTAGAGTCTATGACCGCTGTCTGAAACACTGCAGATCTGCTCTGAGTGTGTGTTAGAGTCTCTGACCGCTGTCTGAAACACTGCAGATCTGCTCTGAGTGTGTGTTAGAGTCTATGACCGCTGTCTGAAACACTGCAGATCTGCTCTGAGAGTGTGTTAGAGTCTCTGACCGCTGTCTGAAACACTGCAGATCTGCTCTGAGTGTGTGTTAGAGTCTCTGACCGCTGTCTGAAACACTGCAGATCTGCTCTGAGAGTGTGTTAGAGTCTCTGACCGCTGTCTGAAACACTGCAGATCTGCTCTGAGTGTGTGTTAGAGTCTCCGACCGCTGTCTGAAACACTGCAGATCTGCTCTGAGTGTGTGTTAGAGTCTCTGACCGCTGTCTGAAACACTGCAGATCTGCTCTGAGTGTGTGTGTTAGAGTCTCTGACCGCTGTCTGAAACACTGCAGATCTGCTCTGAGAGTGTGTTCGAGTCTCTGACCGCTGTCTGAAACACTGCAGATCTGCTCTGAGAGTGTGTTAGAGTCTCTGACCGCTGTCTGAAACACTGCAGATCTGCTCTGAGAGTGTGTTAGAGTCTCTGACCGCTGTCTGAAACACTGCAGATCTGCTCTGAGTGTGTGTTCGAGTCTCTGACCGCTGTCTGAAACACTGCAGATCTGCTCTGAGTGTGTGTTAGAGTCTCTGACCGCTGTCTGAAACACTGCAGATCTGCTCTGAGTGTGTGTTAGAGTCTCTGACCGCTGTCTGAAACACTGCAGATCTGCTCTGAGTGTGTGTTAGAGTCTCTGACCGCTGTCTGAAACACTGCAGATCTGCTCTGAGAGTGTGTTAGAGTCTCTGACCGCTGTCTGAAACACTGCAGATCTGCTCTGAGAGTGTGTTAGAGTCTCTGACCGCTGTCTGAAACACTGCAGATCTGCTCTGAGAGTGTGTTAGAGTCTCTGACCGCTGTCTGAAACACTGCAGATCTGCTCTGAGTGTGTGTTAGAGTCTCTGACCGCTGTCTGAAACACTGCAGATCTGCTCTGAGTGTGTGTTAGAGTCTCTGACCGCTGTCTGAAACACTGCAGATCTGCTCTGAGAGTGTGTTAGAGTCTCTGACCGCTGTCTGAAACACTGCAGATCTGCTCTGAGAGTGTGTTAGAGTCTCTGACCGCTGTCTGAAACACTGCAGATCTGCTCTGAGAGTGTGTTAGAGTCTCTGACCGCTGTCTGAAACACTGCAGATCTGCTCTGAGAGTGTGTTAGAGTCTCTGACCGCTTTCTGAAACACTGCAGATCTGCTCTGAGAGTGTGTTAGAGTCTCTGACCGCTGTCTGAAACACTGCAGATCTGCTCTGAGAGTGTGTTAGAGTCTCTGACCGCTGTCTGAAACACTGCAGATCTGCTCTGAGTGTGTGTTAGAGTCTCTGACCGCTGTCTGAAACACTGCAGATCTGCTCTGAGAGTGTGTTAGAGTCTCTGACCGCTGTCTGAAACACTGCAGATCTGCTCTGAGAGTGTGTTAGAGTCTCTGACCGCTGTCTGAAACACTGCAGATCTGCTCTGAGTGTGTGTTAGAGTCTCTGACCGCTGTCTGAAACACTGCAGATCTGCTCTGAGTGTGTGTTAGAGTCTCTGACCGCTGTCTGAAACACTGCAGATCTGCTCTGAGAGTGTGTTAGAGTCTCTGACCGCTGTCTGAAACACTGCAGATCTGCTCTGAGAGTGTGTTAGAGTCTCTGACCGCTGTCTGAAACACTGCAGATCTGCTCTGAGTGTGTGTTAGAGTCTCTGACCGCTGTCTGAAACACTGCAGATCTGCTCTGAGTGTGTGTTAGAGTCTCTGACCGCTGTCTGAAACACTGCAGATCTGCTCTGAGAGTGTGTTAGAGTCTCTGACCGCTGTCTGAAACACTGCAGATCTGCTCTGAGAGTGTGTTAGAGTCTCTGACCGCTGTCTGAAACACTGCAGATCTGCTCTGAGTGTGTGTTAGAGTCTCTGACCGCTGTCTGAAACACTGCAGATCTGCTCTGAGTGTGTGTTAGAGTCTCTGACCGCTGTCTGAAACACTGCAGATCTGCTCTGAGAGTGTGTTAGATGGACGTTTGTTCACTGTTCTGTTTGTAAGAGGTTAAACGCAAGCATTAAAAGGTTGTGTGTGTGTGTGTGTGTGTGTGTGTGTGTGTGTGGATAGGGCAGCTATATCATCATCATCACACACTGATCTGAATCCGGTGCTATCCGTGTTGTGAACACACTCAGCCGTCTCACACACACACACACTCATTGTTTGTCCCGCTCAGACGCCTCCAGATGTGTATTATAAAGCACTTGCATGTGCTTCATGTGTTGATGTTACAGTCGGTATGATCTCATCACATTAAACTGATCTCAATACTCCCTGGTGCTCGTGGAATCACTCTGTGTGAGAGTGAGTGTGTGTGTGAGTGAGTGGGAGTGAGTAGTTGAGTGAGTAGTTGAGTGAGTGTGAGAGAGTGTGAGAGAGTGTGAGAGAGTGTGAGAGAGTGTGAGAGAGTGTGAGTGTGTGTGTGTGTGTGTGTGTGTGTGTGTGTGTGTGTGTGTGTGTGTGTGTGTGTGTGGGAGTCTGAGTGAGAGTGTGTGTGTGTGTAAGAGAGTGAGAGAGTGAGAGAGAGATGGTGAGAGAGAGTGTGAGAGTGAGAGAGTGAGAGAGTGTGTGTATGGGGTGAATTCAGGGTTATTGGGTCATTTCAAAGGCAAAAACTGTCAGAATCATTGGATTTTGTAAACCCAATACTTTTTTGGTTAAATGGTGATAAACGGTATATATCCCGGTAAGTTTTTCTATTTGGAAAAAATAAATCTGTACTTATTTTAATAATAATTTTATTTCACATCCTGCCCCCTGATACTAAAAGCAATGTTGATATTGAAATACAGTGAGTGTAATGAAGGCTATTCAATACATTGTGCAGAAAGGGGGTTTATACGGTGGCCAAAAACTAAATTAATAATTTAGTTTTTAAATTCACTAAACTAAAAATGAAAATAAAAACAAAAGCATATTAGATGGTCACTTTCATAAAAATATATTTACTTCTGGGTTTAAAATTTCACATATGGCACATTTATTGTCCAACAACAGATATTTTAGAAATATGTATATTTTAGTCAGAATTATTGCGTTCCTATTCTACTGCGCTCCGTCTATTTTGCAAAGTGTGATCGCTCCAGCGCCTCCATGTCACGATTATTGTCTGCTATTGCCTATTTGCTTATTTATTAAATCCAGGTAATTTGAAATTAAGGCTACAATTTATACAAAACGAAATTCACTTTAAAGAAATTCAAAATTATTTCTGACCCTATGTCTTTGACTTTGTCTATGCACTTTTCATAATAGTCTAGATGAAATTTAAAATAGCACTATAATATTTAAACATAATTATTAAACAAAATAGCTACATTTAATAGCTACAATGTCAGAACTGGATTTGAGCGAACGTTGTTTTACTGGTGAGCCGTTCATGAGTGGAGCATTTGCTTGGGTCGCACCGCTTCGCTCATTACATGCGCGTTCTCGTCAGAACCCAAAACGGAATGTAGCTTTTGGTCGCAATACGCCGTATTTATTTGCACATTTATTTTGAACCCCCTCAGTGAAAGCATAACTACCATAGTTGACCAGGGTGACACTTCAGCGTGAGAAATCGGGGGTGTGAGCGTGTGAAACCAATGTGTCTCACGGCCAATGTGTGAGAGTTGGCAGCTCCGAAAAGTTGTGGAATTCAAGTTGATTCGTTAAATCGTTTTCGATAAACGCGCGGACAAATTTTACGTAGTGGTTGCGAAAATACACTTAAAGGGTTAGTTCACCCAAAAATGAAAATTCTGTCATTAATTACTCACCCTCATGTCGTTCGAGACCCGTTCATATTCGGAACACAAATGAAGATATTTTAGTGTAAAGCTGATGCTGAGAAAGGCCTCCATTGGCATTCAGTACATTTATACTCCCAAGACCGATAAAAGGCACTTAAAACGTCGTTACAAAGTCCATCTCACCACAGTGACTCTACAATAATCTTACGATGCGACGACAATAGTTTTTGTGCGCAAAAAAAATCAAAATAACACCTTTATCCAACTTGTTCTTGTCTTCCGTGTGTGCCTCCACGACGCATGCGCGAGAATATGACGTAGCGCCGGCGTTCGGACACATGACCCAGAAGAGATTTGTTTACGAGCAGAGGAAGACGTGCGTATCTCAGCTGTTGAATTCTACACTGATCGTGCTTTAGGTCTCGCGTAGTTCTCAAAATGGGGATGAAGTTTGCATTTCATGGATTCCCGAACGCCGGCGCTACGTCATATTCTCGCGCATGCGTCGTGGAGGCACACGCGGAAGACAAGAACAAGCTGGATAAAGGTGTTATTTAGATTTTTTTTTTGCGCACAAAAACTATTGTCGTCGCATCGTAAGATTATTGTAGAGTCACTGTGGTGAGATGGACTTTGTAACGACGTTTTTAGTGCCTTTTATGGGTCTTGGGAGTATAAGTGTACTGAATGCCAATGGAGGCCTTTCTGAAGCCTTTCTCAGCATCAGCTTTACACTAAAATATCTTCATTTGTGTTCCAAATATGAACGGAGGTCTTACGGGTCTCGAACGACATGAGGGTGAGGAATTAATGACAGAATTTTCATTTTTGGGTGAACTAACCCTTTAAGGCTATATCTCCGCAACGCTTTATCGTATTCAAACCAAACTTGGTACATGTCATCACAAGCATGACCTGAGGCAACATGCTGCGTTTCGGCACAGCGCCACCTACTGGTCCGGAGATACGACAAATTGCTATTTTTGCTTATAATTTCTGAACCGTTTGTCCAAAAATCATAAAAGTCTCGTTAGATTCGGAATATCATGTTGAGTCGTCTGGTATCCAATTTTACCATATCGGCCATTTTGTCTGTCGGCCATTTTGTATTATGTGCTAAAATGCTGTATTTTATGAACACATGAACGTATTGTTATGAAACTCGGTATGGGTCATCAGCACAATGCCCTGAAGGAGCCTGAGAAAGTTCAAAACAGTTTTTCAAACGCTTATAACTCTGGGTGTGGTTGACTTATTTTCATGGGAGTAACTTTTGTCTCCTGAATCCTTGCCGAGTCCAATGATACCAGACTTGCTAGGTTTCAGCGTATGGTTTGTGTGGCGTTGTAATTTAGCGTTTATAAAACATTAGCTGATATCTCCGAAACCGCTAGTCTGATCGAGACGAAACCAGCGTCAGAAGTTCAGAAACACAGGTCGATAGCTAAACGCTAATGCCCAAATGTGAAAATATTGATAGTAAGGGGGAGTAAAATCCAATCAAAGTCAGGTGTCAGTCACTTTTTACGTGTTTTTTCATATAAATGTCTATAACTCCAAAACAAAACAAAAATGGTGGGAATTGTGTCTCTTGGTGGCGATATAATAGAACAAAACATTACATTCCCATAGACTACAATGCATTTTTCAGCCTTTTTTGCCTAAAATCATATTAAAATGTGTTTAATTGCTAATTTCTGCCGTTTATCTGACACTCCCAGCCATTTTGGCATGTCTTATCTTCTTCTTCTTATTTGCGCTTGGCCCTGGTAATGCTGCTGGCAGATATAATTTATGTTTGAAATCATTTTCATGCTTAAATGCAGAGTGGAATGAAAAATCGGACATCTGAAAACCAGGTTTTAATGTGATATGAACTAATGGGTTTTTCCACATGTAGTAGTGGGACTGGGGGGAAATATAAGTGTGTACTATGAGAATAAGCACTTGGGCTTTATATGTATTGAAATATATTAAAAATATACATCACGGACATGAGATGTACCCGCAATTTTAGAATGAGCCATCACAATTTGTGTTTATATATATATAATGTATGTATATATGTGTTTGTAGGCTTATATCTTATATTTGTGTGTGTGAGCAGTGGTTTCGTCACTCTTCCCCGTGTGACAGTAATTGTGAGTGTGTGTGGTTTGCAAGTGAAAATGTGAGGACTTGACTTGTGTTTAAGAATCCTACTATGGCGAAGGCCCAGCTCATGAATTATTCACTGACGTGCCGGTCTGCTGTCGAATGAGCGAAGCCTGCTGCGGACGGGGCGTGGCTATGAATCTGCGCTCAGCCTATGTGTGGGGAAGGTGACCAGGACTTGATGAATATTCATGAGCTATGGTTTCTCCATAGCAGCGTCTGGTTCAGTAAACTTTGAGGAAACCGCTGCGTGAAACATAACCACGACGATTCACGGCAT
>NC_137117.1:5470262-5475262 GCF_949357685.1 Gobio gobio | reverse complement strand
GTACAATATGATACAGTACGTACGATATGATACAGTACGATATGATACAGTACGATACGATATGGTATTCTACGATACAGTATGATACGATGCAGTATGATATGATACAGTACGATATGATACAGTACGATATGATACAGTACGTACGATATGATACAGTACGATATGGTATTATACGATACAGTATGATACGATGCAGTATGATATGATACAGTACGATATGATACAGTACGATACGATATGGTATTATACGATACAGTACGATACGATGCAGTATGGTATGATACAGTATGGTATGATACAGTACGATACGATATGACATTTTACGATACAGTACGATACGATGCAGTACGATATGATACGATATGGTACTATACGATACAGTACGATACGATATGGTATTTTACGATACAATATGATACGATGCAGTATGATATACTACAGTACGATACGATATGGTGTTTTACGATACAGTACGATACGATGCAGTACGATACGATGCAGTACGATACGATACAGTACGATATGATACAGTACGATATGATACAGTACGATACGATGCAGTACGATATGATACAGTACGATATGATACAGTACGATATGATACAGTACGATACGATATGGTATTATACGATACAGTACGATATGATGCAGTATGATATGATACAGTACGATACGATATGGTATTATACGATACTGTACGATATGACGCAGTATGATATGATGCAGTACGATATGATACATTACGATACGATATGGTATTATACGATACAGTACGATGTGATGCAGTATGATATGATACAGTACGATACGATATGGTATTATACGATACAGTACGATATGATGCAGTATGATATGATGCAGTACGATACGATGCAGTACGATACGATATGGTATTATACGATACAGTACGATATGATACAGTACGATACGATGTGGTATTATACGATACAGTACGATATGATACAGTACGATACGATGTGGTATTATACGATACAGTACGATATGATGCAGTACGATATGATACAGTACGATACGATATGGTATTATACGATTCAGTACGATATGATGCAGTACGATACGATGTGGTATTATACGATACAGTACGATATGATGCAGTACGAAATGATACAGTACGATACGATATGGTATTATACGATTCAGTACGATATGATGCAGTACGATATGGTACAGTACGATATGATGCAGTATGATATGATACAGTACGATACGATACAGTACGATATGGTACAATACGATATGGTACAGTACGATACGATACAGTACGATATGGTACTGTACAATATGGTACAGTACGATATAATACAGTACGATATGATAAGGTATGATACGATACTGTACGATACGATACTGTACGATATGATATGGTACGATATGATACGGTACGATATGAAAAGGTACGATATGATAAGATACGATATGATACAGTACAATATGATACGGTACGATATGATACGGTACGATATGATAAGGTATGATATGATACAGTACGTTATGATATGGTACGATACTTTGATATGATAGTGTACGATATGATACGGTACGATATGAAAAGGTACGATATAAGATACGATATGATACAGTACAATATGATACGGTATGATACGGTACGATATGATACGGTACGATATGATAAGGTATGATATGATACAGTACGATATGATATGGTACGATACTTTGATATGATAGTGTACGATATGATACTGTACGATACGGTATGATATGATACAGTACGATATGATAAGGTATGATATGATACAGTACGATATGATATGGTACGATACTTTGATATGATACTGTACGATATGATAAGGTATGATATGATATAGTACGATACGATACAGTACGATATGGTACGATACTGTACGATATGATACAGTACGATATGGTACGATACTGTACGATATGATACAGTACGATATGGTACGATACTGTACGATATGATTCTGAATGATATGATAGTGTACGATAGGATAGTGTACGATATGATACAGTACGATATGGTACGATACTGTACGATATGATACTATGATATGACACTGTATGATATGATACAGTACGATACGATGCAGTACGATATGATATGATACAGTACGATACTGTACGATATGATACTGTACGATATGGTACGATACTGTACGATATGATACTATAATATGATACTGTATGATATGATACAGTACGATACGATGCAGTACGATATGATACTGTATGATATGATACTGTACGATATGGTACGATACTGTACAATATGATACTGTAAGATATGATGCTGTATGATATGATACAGTACGATATGATATGATACTGTACAATATGATACTGTACTACATTAGTAATGCAAAATGAACGTTACAGCAGCAAAAACCTCACAAACCAATAAAATAAAACTACATACAAACTAAAAATAACATCAGCATGTGCCGTTCATATTACTAAACCATGCCTGGAATGCCAGTATATCAGTGAAATACTATTATAGTTCTTATTAATATTTTATTTAATTTAAAGTATTTGTTTTTTATGTTTGTTGTTTTGGGTTTAGGTTTAGTTCAGAGGAGTAATCCTGCTTGGCGAATCATATTTTCTTGTTTTAAGCATAAATCTAATACATTCTAGTCAAATAATATTAATAACAAACAGTTTGCCAAAGGAATAAATCATGTATTGCAATAATTAATCAATATTTATGGAAGCTTGTTTCCACCACACAACTGTGAGGGGACAAAAGTCACTTTCTAGGTTTTTATTCTGTAGCGAAACAAGCTTCTGTAATATTAATAAAGATATGAAATATAAGGCGCAAATGCTCAGTCATCACTGCTCTCTGTTTCAGGATGAAAACATGATCAGTTTTATTAAAGGAGGAATCAAAGTACGCACAAGTTATCAAATCTACAAGTGAGTCTGGAGTCAACAATAACTGATGGTTATTACGAGTATTAAAAATATGATTGAATCTTCTGTATGATATCTGTACAAATATTGTTTATAATGTAATAAACAGTTTTGCAATTATTGCATGTAAGCAACGTTTGAAAATGATATTTTATTATAATACATTATACATACACTGATCAGGCATTACATTATGACCAGTGAATATCGCTGATGATCTCCTGTTAGTGGGTGGGATATATTAGGCAGAAAGTGAACATGTTGTCCTCAGAGTTGATGTGTTAGAAGCAGGAAAAATGGGCAAGCGTAAGGATTTGAGTGAGTTTGACAAGATTCACAATATTAGGTCATAATGTTATGCCTGATCGATGTATGTATATATAATCTATTATTATTCTGTAGCTGAAGTGTGTGTGTGTGTGTGTGTGTGTGTGTTTAGGGAATGCCAGAATGTGTCGAACATGACTCAGGGAGCGGGCGCGGACAGCGAGGCCTTCAGACAGTTTGAGGGCGGAGTCAAGCTGGGGATTGGCTCCTTCAACCTGGTCAGTAAATGAGACAGGAAGTGCAGGAGAGTCATTGTGCATGTGAATAAACTGCATGTTTAACTGTGTTTTAATTGTTTCAATTCTGTTTTAATTCTGTTTAACTGTGTGTAACTCATATTTTTTTTTTTTTTACTGTTTTAACTCTGTTTGACTGTTTTAATTGTTTCAATTATGTTTTAACTATGTTTGAACTGTTTGACTCTGTTTAACTCTTTTAATTATTTTTAACTCTGTTGTAATTCTGTTGAACTGTGTTTAACTGTTTTAACTCTATTTTAACTCATTTTAACCCCGTTTTAATTATGTTTTAACTTGTTTTAACAATATTTTAACTCTGATTAAATCGCTTCTAACTGTTTTAACCCTGTTTTACTCTGTTTAACTCTATTTTAATTCTGTTTAACTGTGTTTTAACTCTGTTTTACTCTGTTTTAACTTTGTTTTAACTCTGTTTTGAACAGTTTAACTCTGTTTTAACTGTGTTTTAACTCTGTTTTACTGTTTTAACTTTGTTTTAACTCTATTTTACTCTGTTTTAACTGTTTTAACTCTGTTTTAACTGTTTTAACTCTGTTTTAACTCTGTTTTAACTGTTTAACTCTGTTTTAACTGTCTTTTAACCCTGTTTTAATTCTGTTTTACTGTTTTAACTTTGTTTTAACTCTTTTTAACTGTTTAACTCTGTTTTAACAGTTTTAACCCTGTTTTAACTCTTTTACTGTTTTAACTTTGTTTTTAACTGTTCAACACTGTTTTAACTGTGTTTTAACCCTGTTTAACTCTGTTTTACTATGTTTTAACTGTTTAACTCTGTTTTAACTGTGTTTTAATCCTGTTTTAATTCTGTTTTACTGTTTTAACTTTGTTTTAACTCTCTTTTTAACTGTTTAACTCTGTTTCAACTCTGTTTTTAACTGTTTAACACTATTTTAACTGTGTTTTAACCATGTTTTAACTCTGTTTTACTCTGTTTTAACTGTTTAACTCTTTTTTACTCTGCTTTAACTGTGTTTTAACCCTGTTTTAACTCTGTTTTACTCTGTTTTAACTGTTTAACTCTTTTTTACTCTGCTTTAACTGTGTTTTAACTCTGTTTTAACTCTGTCAGATGCTGTCTTTACTGCCTGCACGAATCCTTCGACTGCTGGAGTTCATCGGCTTCTCAGGGAACCGAGTGAGTGAGAGGGGGGTGGTGAGAAGGTTTCCGGAACTTTGAATCAATTGCTTCGCAAAACGATTCACAGTTTCGAAGCGCTCCACTCCACACGCTGAACCAAATACAAATGCTTTATCTATTAAATGCAGTTAACATATCATCCAGGCCCGGTTCTACAGGGGTGCTAGAGGTGCTAAGCACCCTCAAACGCAAGCAAAAGCCTCCTCAGTTGATACTGAAATATTGGCGAAACAGATTTGACAGATTTGCAAATATGTTTCCTCTGGAGAGCGTCAAATGCATCTATTACAGCGTGTTTTTGCAGCGGTGAGTAATGTAGCCAATCACAGATAGTTGTTGATCTCTCGCATCTCATG